>NC_031792.1:6133418-6136850 GCF_001522545.3 Parus major | reverse complement strand
TCCCGCTCCCATCCCGCTCCCCGCTCCCTGCCCCATCCCGCACGGACGGATTCTCTCTCCCCAGCCGCACAGGGGGTGCTGAGCTGCAGCCGAGTCCAGCCAGGATGGAGAGAGGAGCCTTTGTGCAGGGCACCCGTGCCCCACATTTCCAGGGGCAGCAAGGCCCTCCCTGGCACTCCCTGCTCTGCCGAGCAGCTGAGTTACAAGTAAATACAGGTAAGGAGCTTTGCTCCCCGCAGCAGAAGTCGGGATAATTCCCTCCATCAGCAGAGTTGCATAAATCCCACTTTCCCCACGTGGCACTGCCAGCAGAGGTGCTGCCCCTGAGGCCTTGCCAGGGACCCGGGGCATTCCAGATCCCACGGTTTTAGGAATGTTTTATGGCAGCTGAGCTGCTCCAGCATAACAGCTTAAAGATAGTGGTGCTAACAGATCATCAGTTCTCTGAAAATCATAAAAAAATGGTATGTGAATGTGTCAGAATGACACAAAACAGCTTGGTTTGTTCAGCTTGGAGAGGAGGAGGCTGAGGGGAGACCTCAGGGTGGTCTTCAGCATCCTCACGAGGGGCAGTGGAGAGACAGGTTTGGACAAAACCCGTTCTCTGGAACAGAGTGGCATTGTTGGGTCATTTCAGGGCCAGGAGCTGGACTGGATGATCCTTGTGGGTCCCTCCTAGCTCAGGATATTCCATGATAACTCACCAGGGCATCTCTCATGCAGTTAAGTCCAAGGAGGGATTTTCCCTCTCTCATCCTCAGTACTCTGTAAAGAAGAGAGCAGAGAACACAAGGGCCACGCTGCTGTTTCTGACCTCCCGGAGTCAAATTCCACCGGTCTCTGCCTTTCTGGGTTCCCACATACACTGCCAACACTACAAACCAGCATTTAGACAGCCTGTGCATTTGAATTTTGTCATTAGACTCAGCAGAGGAGGACAAGGCTTCACCAACCTGCTGCCTCAGAACATGCCAGGCTGAAGTGATTACAAACCCTTTACTTTCATTACCAGCAAGGCTTGAAGGTGCTGGAAGGGATGAGGGGTATAATTTACTCCATCTGTAAGACTGTTCTTCCATTGCAGGCACTCAGAGATTTACACTCTCTGCAGGCCTGCCTGTCTGCCTGCGTGCTCAGTTTATTTAGGGAAGGCTGGCGGGGAAGCCAAGAGGAGCCGAAACCCCGCTCTCACATTTCCCTGGGCTGTGATGGCGCTTATTCCCGGAGAAGGAAGTTTGGGAGTGACTCAGAGGCACTCAGACAGCAGAGTGAGTGCTCAGCTCCCCATCACTGCTGCTCTCACTGCTCCACCACGGGCTGGAACTCGCTCAGCGCGTGGCTCATCCCCGGAAGGATGGAATCATCTCTCCCGGGACTGTGCTGGAACTCAAATCCCTCCCGTGCTCAGCACACAGTAAATAAAGACTGGGAGGCTGCCAGGATTCCTGCACCGAGGTTAATGAATAAACAACCGCCTGCAGGACTCACTCGCCTCCTATTTTTAACATCTGTATCTTTGATTGCATCTTCGAGAGACCTCTCCATAAATAACCATTCCAAGAGATAAAAGCATTGGATGCTTCCTTTGACAGAACAGAGATTATCAGCATTTAGACAGAAAATCTGCTGGTGGGCAAGCAGGCTCTTGCTTTTTATAGAAAATGTTGCCTTTCTTGTGGCAAACAGAATGCTGAAAGAAAAGAAAATGCAAATATAGCAAGGGACATTCTGGAAATGGGAGCTCAGTCACGCCTTGTTTTCCCCATTTCTTCCTGGTGGGAGATGCTCTCCTCACACATTTCCAGGAAAACAATGAAGGAAGCTCAGAAAAGTGGGCAACGTTGGAAATTAGGAGACCTGCCAGCATGCCAAGGTCTCTGCTGAAAATGGGATTTAATTGCTTGGTTATGGATGCAATTTTGGGAATATTAGCTGAAGTGAATAAAATAAAGAGTTTCACAAACACAACCCCCTGGATTTCCGAGAGTGCCTTGGGAGGCTTGGAATGTCCACCATGAGAGACAAGGAGGAGAAATCCTTCTGCACTTTGTGGGAATCCCTGCCATCCAAGGGGGCTCCGAGCACCTTGGAGTCATTTGTCACTTGTGAAAATCTAGGTCATTTAGTCCCCTCCTCCTGCTCTGCTTTTTTTCATGCTAAATATAGAATGTATTTTCTGGCTTCAGACTGAATAAAGTTGTTAATTACACTCTTTCCTAAAAACCTGCAATTGAAATTCACTTGGGGAGTCTCTGAAAGCTGGGGAAGGCTATTCTTCTTTATAATATTCTTTTGACATATCTTAGAGGAAAAAGGAAGAAAGCCCATTTGCTTTTAATTTCTCAGTTTTGAGGATAATATTTAACAGAAGTAAATCCCTTTAAGGGCTCAGCTATGCTCTTTGAAGCTAGAGGGGAAAATCCCATTGAGTTTCAGTGCAGGAGAACCAGCCAGATGCTTTGGAAAATTATGTTAAACAATCTGCAGTGTGTTAAGTGATGCAAGAAAATTAATTTGTGCCATCATGAACTGCCAATAGGTGAAAAAGATGGGAATCCTGAGTGGAGTAGGTGGGGTATAAAAATAACCAGGTTCTTTCAGGGTGTACTTCATCAATCAGCTCCTGGTAAAGGATCTGGAGCAATTCCATCCTCAGTTCCTGGTGCTGTAAAAGCCCAAAGGTGTTGGTGTAACACACCTGCCTGCCAGGGATGTCAGGAGGTGTAACAGATGGATTGACATGCTGTGCAGATGAAAAGGGCTGCCTGAGTGGGATCAAATTTGTTATTAATAATGGAGCTATTAAAACAAAGGGGTGTCTAATAACAGAGTTAATTCCTTGTTCCAGTGCTTTTGTCCTCAGAGCCCTGCAGGGCAAACACTGCCTCCCTGAGCCACAAAGCTTCTCTGGTTCAACTCTGAGCAGACCTAGCTCTGCCCAAGTGTTAAAGAACTTCTTTGAACATACAAATCCTGTTCCAAACTTCCTCAAGCCTTGGAGGATCCCATCTCCAGTGTCCCTGATGGTGGCCAGAGGTGCTGGGTACTTGTTGCTCTATCCCCAAGTGAACAGGCTTCCAGGCCGGGGGTTGTTGAGGGAAGAACTCATTTATTTTCATCAGGGCCTCTAAACTCAGGGGTACAACCTGCCCCAGCCATCCTCTGCTGATGGAGAGGGACAGGCATCTCTAAAAAGTGCAGCCTTGGACACCTGTCTAAGAGGGAGGAGATGAACACGAGGGGAACCAACACTGGCTTTATCAGACACCTCTTTTCTGTGTGTCTACAGGTGAGTGGGATGATCCCAGGCCTTGGTCACTTGGTCCCTCAGGATGCAGAGGACTGAGAACTACAAAAGACAGACATGTCTTTAAGCTCCAAGGTTCCAGCAGTGCAGAGAGAGAGACAGCAGCCTCAGTGGGGTCACTCCTG
>NC_031792.1:6122072-6132991 GCF_001522545.3 Parus major | reverse complement strand
GGCCTCATTGGGGTCACTCCTGAGGCCTCAGTGGGGTCACTCCTGAGGCCTCAGTGGGGTCACTCCTGAGGCCTCAGTGGGGTCACTCCTGCAGCCCCCCCTCTGCAAAGGGCTCAGATGGACTCAGGGGCTCAGCTCAGATCTGGGGGGGAAGTTAGACCAGGAGTTTGGGCACAGCCTGCTCACAGAGCACAGCCCCATTATATCGGGCTGCAAAGGGTTCTGCAGCATATGGGGGGCTTCAAGAGGCACCTGGTTCTTGCCCAGACCATCTCCCCATGCAAAGGAAAGGCCTGAAGCTCACAGGTGGCCAAGGCACTGGTGCTGTGCCTGTGCTGGTGGGGTGGGACACGAGTCTCAGGGCTGGTGGCAGCAGCAGTAACGTCAGCTCCTCCAGGTAACGCTGCATTACATTTTAACTCTGGCAGCCCAGCTCTAAGCTGACTTTCCATCCATCCTGCAGCCCATTCCCCTGCCTTCCACATGCCCCGTACAGACGAGGCCCAGCATTAATGAGCCATTGCATACAGATGAGCTGGCAGCCAGTCTGCGCTGCCACAGCCACACATAAAAGCCAAGGAGGGCCTTGGGCTCTCTCCCTTTGATGCAGGAGCTGCTGGACCCAAGTTCTGAGGAAGTTCCCTGGTCTGGGGACACGGGCAGCTCCTCTCCCATCTCCCTTCTGCAGGCACCTGCACTGGGTAAGACACAAGGTAAGGGGCTCTGTTCTACTGTTTCCCCACCATGTTTCCCTAGAGATTGTCCCTTTTGTCTCCTTGTACAAATTTGCTATGTCAGGACTACAGCAAGGGAACCAAAAAATCCTTTTTTTGTGGAATAACATGTGTGGATTCTAGTCTGCCTTGTCACTGGCTCACCTCTCCTTGGACAGCCCTTTGCCAGTTCTCTGCCTCCATTTCTGCTCCCACTAAGCACCCACTGAGGAGAACACTGCCAAGAAAATCTCTGCATCTACTGGAGTCACCTCAGACACCGAGTGCAGGTGATGGCAATTCAGCCATTGCTCCCCTCTGGGAATGCTGAGTGAATTTCTGACAGTGCCACAGGGCTAGAAGGGCCTTAAACCTCAGCTCTGGGAAAAACTGGGGTGGGATAAGCTGGTACAAGCTCCAAACACGTTAGATCTGTGTGGGAACTGCCAGCACTGCTGTTTAACCCTGTGTTAGCAGCAGCCACCTGGGCTTCAGAGACTCTTGAGTAATTTCAGTGTAACTGATGGGCTAATTAAGTGTGTGTAAGTGGACAGTTAATGAGCATCAGCTCAGGGTTTCCACAGCTCTACCTGAACTGGGAGGTGTTTCAGTTCCCCAGAACAAACAGCTCAGAGCAGAAGTTCCCCCAGCTCAGCTGCAGGAGATGCTCAGAGCTCCAGGAACAAGGTTCTCAAAACTTCTAAAGTTAAAAAAAGTAACCACCCTTAAATTCTCTTCCATTTTGGGCATGACAACATGTAGTGCATGGTTCACTTCCTTAATCTCACAGTCAATTGCTTTTCTCAAACCCTATAAACATCAGCAGAGAAAGAGAAAAATCTGCATATGTGTTAGTAATAAATTTAAAAATCAGGGCATACCACTTAAGGGTTGACTTGTCAGAAAATGGTAATTAAAAGTGTTCCAGCTGACAGTGCTGCTTTAATGAATTATTAGTAATGTTCTCGGAGAACATTTGATGAAAGACACCATAAGAGCTCTTGCTTAAACAAACCAATTTTCTGCATCATGCAACTCCAGTGCACAAGAGGGGGAAAATCTCCCTTATAGAATTACAAAAATAACCAGGTAATGGTTTGAATGATCACGAAGGAAAGAGTGGCCATTTGTGCTTGGTCTGTATTTCCTATACCACAGCCTTTTTCCATAAGTGCTTATCTGAGAGCTGCCACTCTTGAGTTAAACTGTCCCAAAAGCTCACAGAGGTGCAGTGTAAGAGCTTCTCACAGTTACAGGTGCTCTCCATGCACAGGGCAGTGATGCTGAGACAGGGACAGTGCCTTTGGCTCTGGATCCCTGATCACAGCTGAGGCTGCTGGATCCCACCAGGCTCTGCCTGGCAGCGTCTGGGGGAGCTGGACCAGGCAGCACAGAGCACATTAGTGAGGAGCTGGATGCAGAGGGCATGGAACTCTAGGGGTGGGCTCCTTGAGTAGCTAAATCAATTGTCCAGTGGCTCTTTGGGCCTTTTATTGCTTGGCATCTACTACAGCTCCTGAAGGAGGTCCTTAATTCCAGACAGAACCGAGGTTGGCAAGGAGACATTGAAGGGAGAGAGTGTAGAGACTTAGAAACACAGCCAAGCTCAGTGGAAGTGATGTGTGGTGTGGGGAAGGATGAGGGCAAAGGGCACCAAGCCTTAATGATGGATTTGTGTTGGGATGTGAAGGAGATGGTGGTGGGAGGTGGGGAGACAGGTGGGGGAAAGACGCCTCATGCCTCATTTCCTTGCCATGGGATTCTTGCTGGGTTCCAGCTCCATCCAGATTTGTTGTTTGTCCTTGACAGGAGAAATGTAAGAGTGCAGCTCTGGGAATTCACCTCTCTGGCAGAAGTCCTGTGGGCCCACCCCAGCACTGGTGAGCAGCACATCCTGGGGAGCTGTGGGGTTCTCGCAGGGGTGGTGGTGGGAAAGGCACTTCCCAAGAGGAGTTCAGAGCTCCAGAGGGCTGTTCTGGGTTCAGCAGCTCACCTCAGCCCCCTGTGACCAAGGCACATCCCTAAATCTCTGGATTACAGCAGGAACGAGGGTAATTTGACATGGGAATGGAACTTCCCCTTCCCAGCCAGGCTGCCCCAGGAGTTCCCACTGTGTGTTCCCTGGGCACACAATCCCAAAGCTGCACCAGCACCACACACCCTGCCTGGACTGCAGCTCAGCCTGCCCACAGAGAAAAGGAGCTTTAGAGCTCAGTTCCAGTGCTCTGGGTGCCCCCAGAGACCTTCAGGAGTCCTGTCCCAGAGCAGGAGCTGGAAGCAGCACAGGGCTGATGAGGGCACACCCTCCCTGCTGAGCCTCACTCAGGTAAGGGTCTGTTCTCTTCTCGCTTTCACCACTGTGCTGGTTTGAAAGCTTGGGTTTTGGTGAGGAGGAAAGCAGGGCTGGGATGTGGGAACCTCCTTCCTCTGCAGCATTCCATGAGAAAGGCAAGGGAATTTAACTTGCCTCAGGCTTTAATAAACTCTCCCAACCACTTTCTGTGCTGGGGGCAGAACTGTGCACAGAGGAAGCCAGAATGGGTAACAAGCAGCCAGGTACTGCTCAAAGCCCTTGGAATACCAATCCCAAAGGGAAAATCAGGCAGTTACACAAGTGTCAAGTGCATCACAGGGCAGAGCTGCTGTGACCTGAATGGCCACCCTGTGCATGGATGTTTGTTAATATCGAGAGGAGTTCATCTCACTTCCCTTTTTTGTTTAAATTTGGGGGCTGTGTCTAATCTTGTCACCCTGGGGGAGAGGAGACGCCCTGAAGAACAGCTCCTTCAGCCCTCAAATAAAAACTGCAGCTCTGGTGCCTCTCTTAAATGAGCTGCCTGGGCTCTTCAAACATTTGAAGGGGTAAAGTGAGGTGAGAGTAAATCCTTCATGGGTTTTACACCACTTTAGTAGAACTCTGAAAAGCTCAAATAACATCCCAAGGTTTGCTGCATAATTGAATCCTACATGAAGTGGCACAACTGATACAAGATTTTTAAAAGCTTATTAATGGCTGAGGTCAGAACTTCAGTTTTGGAAGTAATTTAGTCCCAGGTTCAACTTAGGCACTTAACAGAAGCAGAAACTTAAAATAGGAATCTTGGTACCTAGAACTGCTTGTGTAGCTGATGAGCAGGGAAGTTTGAAGCAATTCACTTTGAAATGCCAGTTTCTGAGAACTGAGAGGAATTCTGAGGCATGGGAGTCGCTTGAATAAGTTCCCTCAGGATGGTGGAATGAATCACCACCATAGAAAGTTCCACCAAGATTTAAGCTCCTAAATGAGTGGGAAGGATATGAAATTCCTGGACAGGTTAAGCTGTTTTTCCCTGGAAATGAGACAGTGGGATATACATAAAGGAAGTCCAAGAGGTCAACATCACTCTCAGTTTTCTGTCTGGCTCTGTCTGGAACATAAGGACCTCCTGCAGGAACTGCATTTGGTGCTGAACAGTAAGAGGCAGAAAGAGTCACTGGGCACTTGGTGATGGTGTAATTTAAATACAAAGCCTTGCACAGTGTGGGAGCTCATCATAAATCTAAACTTAAGACTTTAATTTGCAAAAGGATTTGCAAATCAGCTTTATATTTGTCTCCCTCCAAAAGCCATCATATATTCCCTCTGTTTCACTCCTTGCTGAAAATATTGAGATATTATACACGCAGGACATTTTTCCCTTCACAGATAATAAACAGGTCAATATAGCAATGGGGCATCTCTTACTGTCACTCTCCTAAAATCTGTGCTCCATTCCAACTCTCACTGCAGCAAGCTGATGCTGTTACCAGTCCACAGCTCCATACTCAAGAGGTCTCAAAACTTTGCAGTCATTGAATTTATCCAGCCAACCCCCTCGTTCCTCTTCTATCTTATGAGCAGATGGGGAAACTGGCACAAAGAAGAGAAAATTTGTCCCATAGTGCACAAAAAAAAAGTGGAAAGTTGGGAATTCAGCTGAGCTATTTGGACTCTGGGGAATGCTTTATCACTTGACTGCACTTCCTAGGTCCTGCAGCCAAAAGCCATTTGATTAGGACAGATTAGTTTGGTTTTGGGTTGAGACGGAATCTGCTCCTTAAGTTTACTCCTTGCTGTGAAATAGCAAGCAATGAATGTACTGAATGCTGGTCTCTGACCTTGGTAATAAGTTGATTTAATTGGATTTGATTTTTCAAATGTAACATCTCAAGTCAGCCATAAACTCTGGAATTAGCATAGCACATCTCAGCACAGGAGAGATTTTCAAGTGGCAGAAGGAGATGAAGTCCGTGCCCAATGAATTTCAAATTACACTGAGGATGAACTCAGCCATATGCTTCTCAAACCCAAACTGTGCAGGCTCTGAGTGCAGCAGGCAGCACAGTTATTAATGGCTTACATTTGCTATTAGGAATGCAAAGTAGCTGCTTTGCACCCGGTTTGCTCTGACGTCTCCTCACATCAATGACCCATGTGACGGGTCAATAATTCACTCTGTGCACTCTGCAAGCCAAGAATGTCTTGCAAGTCAATTACACTCATAGAAATAATTAGGAGCACAAAAGTAACTGGAGGATTGGGATCGAAAAACCTTGCTGGTGAAATATTGCCTATCCCAGGTAAAGCAGAGTGTTCCTGCCTTTAGATCTGCAGCCTGTGTTCCTCAGCACCTTCCAAGGGCACTGATCATGCCCCTGACAGCAGGAAATGGCCTGAAAAGGGGCAATTTTCAGTGCCAGTATTTCAGGGAATAATCAGGTTCCCGTGTAACTAAAAGCTATTTTCTTTCTGCAGGAGACATATAAAAAAGTAGGACATTAGGCAAATAGCTGCCTGCTGAGATCTGATCCTCAAAATTTTTCCTGAAATTTGTTTAGCTTCTATGGCATTAAATTGTAATAAATCCCAGGGACATTTTAACCAATCCTCTGGGCACAAGCCGACTCTAATCCAGATGGACAAAATCTGCTTCATCAGACCCTGTACAAAAGAGCACAAAATGCCTTTACCAGCTCTGAGTTCAGCTGGGAAGTTCTGAAGTCGGGCCTAAGTCTTGGGCTGAGTCTAAAGGCCATGGCAGGGGCTGCAGGCTGTGCTGTGCATCTCTGGAATTCGGGCTGTCATCCACACCTTGGGCTGGCAGTCAGGGGGAGCTGAGGGATGGAAATTGTGGAGATGAGATTGGAATGGGACTAGATGTTGTTGAAAATCATGGGAATCAGGAGCCAAGGGCAGGACAAAACCCACCAGTCCCAGTCTGGAGCACTTGTGATGGACAGAAATCTCCCCAGGCACCGGTGTCTGATCTGTGATTGTGCAGCCTGGACTGGTCCAAGGTGGAGCATCAGCCAGCAGCTGCCAGCCTGCCAGGGAGCTGCTGCAGCTCAGGAGAGCAGGGCAAGAGGGCAGCAGGGAACATCGACAGGGAGTGCCTGATGTGCTTCAGTGTCAGCTCAGCTCATCACATGGGTAGACACTTAAAGGAATTCACAAGGCAGAAAACCTGTATTATCCAAAGGAAAAGTGCATCTATTCAGGAATGCAAGGAATCTTTCTCTTTTGAGCAATTCTGTGGGGTCACCAGAGGTTTCTTTGCTTTCTGGAGGTACAGTGAGGATTAAGAGGTTGCATTCTCCCCCCCAGATGCTCCCATTCCCTGTGGTGCCACTGTGGCCCACCTGACTCTGACTGCAGATATCAGGGATGGTCTTTATGCATCTGAGGTAAAAAGTGAGCTTGAAAGCTGAAGTCCAAAATGTCTTTTAAAGGAGAGCAAGTGTGGAATGATGTTCCTTTCGACACATCTGCTGGGAAACTCCTGAATGAGAGGCTGGGCACACTAAGAGGAACTTAGCACATGATCATGAAGCACAGGGTCTGTTAATATTCCTAAGAGAAACTGATGCTCCGTACAGAAATTCAGGAAACGAGGACAACTTCATTGCAAAACAAAGCCAAATGCAAGTAACAGCAGGGCAGAACAGACACAACAGAAACAGAAGAACTAAAAGTAGAAAAGCCCTCTGTAAACTGTGTATTTGTGGGATTTACTATGAGACTACTGTTATTTAATGAAGGGGATGGGAGGTGCTAAGTAACAAGCAGCACAGAACTCAGGCTGCAGTGCAGCCTTTCATCCCTGGCAAGTCAGACAGGCAGAGAATGCTTCACACACAGTTCAGTGATATAAATGATACAAGGGAAGAGCTCCACAAACACTTTGATCTTGGGAGAAAGCCTTCCTCACTTCGTTCTGTGTTTACCTGAAGAAAGGGATAAAATGTGAAAGAACTGCCTTCTGTGGGAAACAAATAGCAATAAATTCTATTTATAGCACATCACTGCTCCTGAAAGATCTCAGAATCCCTGACAGCTGTGCCCAGGGATCACTGTGGTTACTACTGAAGCAACTGTAGTACTCTAACAGGGCACAGCAGAGGGTGCTGGGCAGTAAAACAGCACCTGGTGAAACCCCAGCCTCAGCCTTAAAATAGCCTCTCTCTATAGTTGCATAGAGAGAAATGATTCTTATTTCCCTTGCAGACAGGGACCAGCAGTTAGAGAGAGATGGAAACATCTGAGCCCACAGAGTAAGGGCCCCAGCTCAACAACTGCTGTTTCCAGGCCAGTGAATCCTCACATGAACCATCTCAGGGAGGCTGGGGAGTGCAGCTACCACCTAGCACATCCTACTGTACATCTCCAAGCCTTTCCTCTCCAATCCTGCTGTCTGAGAAGTGCTCAGGGGCTGGCATTCCCAATGGAAACCTGGCAAAGCAGGGTTTGAGTCTGGCTTATCCAGAGCAGTGTGACAGCCTCTCTGATCTGCTTGGGTTATTGGCACTAGGCCAGCACAGCACAGGGGGAGTTTGGCCAGTTTAGAAACCAAAGTCACCTTGATAAGCACCAAGGCTGGAATTACAGCCTAAGGTGAGGACACTGCTCTTCACATTCCATGAAAATGTTCCCTGGCTGACTGGGGTTTTCCCTGGTGCCGTAAGCAGGGTAGAGATGGCAGCAGAGCTGTGATCCCCAGGGTGGCATTCACACCAGGGGTATCAGCAGTTTTTTGGAGTCTGGATCCTAAAAACACAGAGCAGCTCTTCCTGCTGCAGTCCCACACAGGGTAGGGGTTTATTTGCCTTTCCCTGCCCCTAAGGATGCAGTCAGGCTGTGGCAGGGCCAGCTGGGCTCTTGGCTGTGTTCTGAGCACCCCTTTACCATGTCTCTGCTCCAGAGCTGGAATTGGCTGCTCTCTGAACTACTCTGAACTACTCTGGGGAGGTTTTCTGTCTGTCACACAGCATTTGCTGTCTTGTTTTCGTCCTTGTTCAGAGCCTGGACAGAAGAGCTGCAATGCTCCCCCTGTGCCCTGAGTAAGGAGAACCCTTTCCCAACCCACTGAGCTCACCAGAGTTCTCTGCCCCCTCCTCCAGAGCTGGGGCCTGTCTGGTGCAGGGCCTCAGCAATATCAGCTAAAATTCACTGGCACTTTGGAAAGAAAGGATCAGAGCTTTTATCTGACACGGCAGTGCAGGGTGCTGAGGTATCCTGACAGCAGAGCAGGTTCAGCTGTGTCAGCTCTCACAGGTGGCTTTGCCTTGCCAAAGTCTGTCCCCTGCTGTGTCCCCAAGCCCAGAACCAGCTGCCTTCGAGCTCCTGCAGCAACTGGTGACTGACACTTGACATTGCCAGCCTGGAGAAACAAAATGGGAGTTAATGATTCAACCCTTTAAATGCCTCAGCAAACACCAAAATGGGGAATGTGCAGAATTGGCTCACATGACCCTGCCCATTTTCCCTGTGACTTTTTGGGGGTGTTTATGCAGCATTTGCCTTCCAGCCATTGCTGCTGAGGGTTCACTGCATTCAGATCAATCCCACAGGTCCAGGTGAGAACCCATTTCCATCTGCCCTTCTCACACATTCACAGGGCAGTGCCTTTGTCTGGCAAAACAGAGCAGAAGTAGCCACACAAAACCTGCCTTTCTCCATTAAAAATTTCAACTAAAAGCAAAAGGCTTTATGTTCAAGGCTTCTCAGCCTGTCAAAATCAATTCTCTTAAAATAGAACACACATCTAGTATAACACTGAGGGTGAGTTGAATCCCTATTGTTTTTTTCTCATGCAACCACAACATGTCACACACAACTCTCCTACAGTAAGAATTATTTACGGGGAATATTTTTACCAAATTAAAAATCCCAAAAGATATCATTTGCTTGAGAAATCATTTCTCCTAGACAGCAATTTCCTACTAAAACCTGAATATTTTCAGTGGAAACCTATTTGTCTGAAAATAGAAATTAGTTCTGTTGAGAAATCCTGTAGGAAAGACAGCTCAGCTCTCAGTTCTCTGTGTCCAGAGGCAACATCCCAGCATGGCTGCACCCTGAGCTGGTGCCTGGGAATTCTCTGTCCCAGCAGAAGGTGCAGAGGGTTCAGTCCAGCCATGGAATTAACCTGGCACTGTAAAAATATCCAATAATGATGTTTTCTCTGGTGCCTGTGGAGTGATTGTTGCTGAATGCTGGCAGATGGCTTTGTGCAGCCAGAGGTGTTTCCAAGTGCCACATTCCTGGAGGGACCAGGACAGGAGGAAATGCTGCTTCTGTTCCTCTACCAAACCCTTCCCAGTGTTTGCAGATGGGATGTGTCCTTAGCTCTCAGTCAGATGAAGCTTTTAACTCTCACCCAGTAAATGCAGCCCTGGGTTAATTTCTGTGCAGCACCACTTACAGTATTATTAATTGCTAACAATAACAGTAATATCTTTATTGCTGTAAATCCTTTATTTATATGTCTGAGGTAAATATTTTAACCTTTGAGGATCCCAAACACCCCTAAGCTTTCAGAAAACAAGATTTGCTTGAGTCCCCAGTGCTGCAGTGCCTGTTCTTTCATTTATTCATTGGCCTGTGTTCCCATGGGGGAATTATTTCTTCCCCTCAGCTTTTGTGCCCCTCCTTTCAAACCATGTGTACAGGGCACAACATTCCTGAGTGGAATTAGTGACTGTTATCACAGGAATATGATTGAAAGGTATCTCCAAGTCACACTGGGGCTGCTCAGCAGCAGCAGCCAAACCCTACAAAACAGGTACAAAGCACAGTGAGAAGGTCTCATGTGAGGCAGAAGGGCAGAACCCCCCTGGCAGGGCAGGGCAGCACTTCTGAGGTGACTGAGTTCCTTGAACAACCAACAGTTCCTGTGGAATCCCTACATCCCACAAATGTCAGAGCTGCTATGGGCCTGTTCCTAAAAGCCAGGACATGAGGAGGGGAAAGGAGGGGACAGTGCATGTCCTGGTTATGTCCCTGCTGGGCTGGGCTGGGCCAGTCCTGCTCCATGCAGGTCTGAGACAGCAGGATGAGACCTCTCCCCTTCTCCCATCTAAGGGGACAGTTTGGCACTTCAGGGATTTTTTCACTGGCTGCTCACACAGAGCTGTGTGCTACCACAGAAATCTGGGGTGGGAGACACCTCTTCCAAGGATATGGCATTTTCTCAGTGGGTATTGTGGGTGCCCAGCCCCCAGGCAGGTGTCCCTCTGCCTCTCTCCAGCACCTCACACTAACTCTGTTTAGCAGGAGAGAGGGTAAGGCAGGGCATAAGATCCTTTGGGGTATCCACTTGAAATTCCACTTGGGCTTTAGGCAAATGCAGTCACTTGGACTGGAGCTGTGACAAGACTCCAGCTTAGCACTGAGCCGGATGGAAGGATCACATTTCCCACATGGAACTGGCATTTCAGGCGTCACTCTGGAGGCACAGCCACAGTGCTCAGCACTCCAAGCTGCTGCCAGGGATAAATATTCCATGGTGGCATTGCCAGGGCCAAGAAGGAACCCTGCCAGTGCCAGCAGGTCTGGTCCCTTGGCAGATGTGTCCCTCAGGAGGATGCTCAGAGGATGGTTCAAATCAGGTTCTGTACAGACAGACCCCCAAGGCCAGCTGGCTGCTTTAGGGACCTTAGATTTTCTTCCACTCCTAATTGATTCAGCTCTTTGTGACAGTCCTTGATTCTGATTTTGATACAAGCAACAAGACAGAATGGGGAAGCTGCTAGCCCCTTCCTACAGGCCCATTCCTGAGGCATTCCATCCCAACAGGCTCACTCCTACTCTCCATCCATCCCAGCAGGTTCATTCCTACTCTCCATCCATCCCAGCATGCTTATTCCTGCTCTCCATCCTATCCAGGCTCATTCCTGCTCTCCATCCTA
>NC_031792.1:6100075-6121987 GCF_001522545.3 Parus major | reverse complement strand
CATTCCTGCTCTCCATCCTATCCAGGCTCATTCCTGCTCTGCTCAGAGCAGCTGGCAAAGGGTAAATGAGCTCTCCTCCCCAAAGGGCTTGGTGGTGAAGCAGCCAGCAGATAATACACCATGAGAGTAAGTGTTAGAGTTTGCAATTCTAATAAAAATGGATTTGATAAAGTATTAGGGATTGGATATCTCACATACTTTGTTCAGAGAAAGTTCAACAAAAAGAAAAACATAGAAAGGACTGAAAGAAGATCTGAGTTTTGCAAAGAGCTGAACAGGACTGAAAAAAAAAATAATCCTTTTACTCTGTATCCCCTTTCTTCTACTTAAGCTGCTTAGAACTTCCTCTGAATCCCTAACAAAGATGTATTTCTACTGCAGGCTGTGGGCTCAGGGAGCTGCTCTGTCTCCCCCTAATGATCTCATTGTGCCATCTTGGCTCCCACACCCACTGCTGCCAGGGAGGGAATGAGTGTGGAGCCACAGACACCAGAACATCAGGGAAAGAGCAGGAGATGGAACCTTGTTCTTGTCAGGTTGAATGTCAAACACTCAACACCTTTCCCTTCCTTCCCCATCTGATCTCCTCAAGGGCTGCACGTGGCTGGGAATAAAGCCAATTCCCTGGACTAAAACTTACCCAAGGAACAATTGAATGTCATTACCCTCCACATCCAAAATTTTTCGAAACAGACCAGTTGAAAGGAAGCAAAGAGAAGCACTCAATAACATTCCTGAGGGAGCAGAGGAACTCCAGCTGCTCAGGAACTGCAAGGTTTGATGTCATCCACTTGCAGGGCTGCAGAGAACAGGCAGAAATACAGGTAACAGCTCTCAGATATTTGGGATGGAAACACTGCTGGAGTGCTTGGAAAGTAGAGGATGGAAACATGAAAGTTTCTGCTTCCTCTGGTGATCACTGGAAAGTATGAGACTGGGCCAGGGAAGTGGGACCTCCTTGTTTTCACAGCTAACCTTGACAGGTGATGTTTATTCATGGAATTTTTATTGGTGAATGTCCTCCTGTGCAGGAACTGGAGCAGTGCACCCTCTATAAACACTTTTGTGCCTGGGGACAGCAGCACCTTCCCCAAGTCCCACAATACAGAATTCCACACTCCAGACAGACAGCAGTGCCCTGTTTATTTGGGCCCAACAGAAAACATATCCTGGTAAACATTAGCTAGGATCAGGCTTAGTCAGGCACCTTTGCTGATTTGAATTAAAAGGCCTTTAATTGCTGTATTATATAACTTGCTTTATATAATCTCCTCCAGACAGTCGGTGATATACTCGCAGCATGCTTATCCAGGAGGGAATTTTCCTCCTGCTGAAGCAAATCAACACATTTCAGCTGTGTGTGGGGGCAAGGGATTTGTTAAAAGTAGAATTCCTTTGTCATCCTTCCTGAAGAGAGGTGTAATTCTTCTGCCTCTTTGCTCTGCTCGGGGGTAGCTTAGACAGGGCTTGTAAAGGAGCCTCAGAAGGGGCCATGGATGATTTAAAGAGGCAGGAGAAGAATGGTGGAGCTGGGGACCTGTTTTCAAGGATCCAGGCTGAGCATCTTGTTCTCAGCTCTTCTGTGGCTGTTACCTGCTCAGTTACATGTCCAGATCCTCACTCAAATTCCAGGAGGTTTCTAGTGGAGGCTGGATCAGAACTGTGACAGTAATTTATCGTGACCCCTTCTGTGAGGACATGGGCAGATTAGAAACCAGAATTCCTGCAGATTTCTCCCCTTGACACCAATCCCTGAGGTTAGGAGCCCCTCTGTGCCTGAGGAGTGCATGTGCAGCTCACAATGTACAAGGTGAGGCATCCCAAAATTTGACCCTGCCATTCTGGTAAAGCCAGTGCTCACATTCCTGCAGAAAGGGACAAAATGAACACAGAGCCAGCTGAAGCTGGGTGCTTTTGAACAGTAAGTCTAAACAATGGAAAAATTATTGGAATAATGTGTTACACAGGAATATTTTATTTCTGCTCAAACTACGTATTATGGACATATTAGAGGTGAAATAAAAGGAATGTCAGGAAAATAAAACTTGAGAATTGTTCAGGAAAGTGTGACCTCATTCCTCTTTCCTCGAATACTGGCTTAAAGTTTAACCTCTGTCAGCTCCATTTGCAACCAAGAAATTCAGCAGCAGAAGGGTGAAAAGGTACAGAACAAAGTGACCTTCATTTCTTTTATTGAGCAGGGGAAGAAGGTGATTCAGTCCAAGTGAAGAGAGAAGGCAGCTGTAAGAGACATAGAAATAAATTCATTCTTAGGGCTGCTGATACTAACAAGGACATTAAATAATAGAATTACTTCTAGCTTTACAAAATGCAATTAATTTGTCCTTAGACTCTGTCCTTGATCATTTAATATTTTCTCTTTGCTACTGATTGACACATGTGAAGATGTTTTCTGGTGCCTGGAACTGGGTCCAATGGGAGGATTTCTGGTTCAGCCAGCTGAGACATCAGGCAGCTTCTCTAAGTTAATATTACAGGGTAAAGGGACATTGCCAAGCAGCAGTTCTTGACTTCATAAAGCTGTTGTGGTGGCAAGGGGACCCTCATAGGGGGAACTGGGTCATCTCCTGTGTCAGCTGTACAAGTGGCACACACACTTCTCCAGGGTTTAAATGGCTACAGTTAAATGAGACAAATTTCACAATAAACTCCCACCAGTGTCTAGGGGCTCACTTGGGATTATCCTCATTTTGGATATATGAAATTGGAATTTAGGAGAGGTAAACAGCTCTTGCCACAAATACTTAAGCACATAAAATCAAGCAAAATTTGGGCAGTCTACTTGCCACCAATTTGAGCCCAAGCATTTTGCTGCTGACCAGAAGGAAGACTGGGTGGGCTGGTGATAGGAGGCAGGGTTTGAGATAAGGGTGCAGCATCTTTAGCTTGCTCTAAAAAAGTAATTTCTAAGCTTGTTTTACTGCCCTTCCCTATTGTGAAGGTAAAGTAACAATAGAAACACAAAACCCTCAACATCTCCTGATTTCAGTGCACTCACAGGTTTTCCCAAAGAAAGCATCCCCACGGCATCTGCAGAAACCCCAAGCTCTCACTCTGTGTGGCTGGGGATCCTCCTCCTCAGAGCCCCTGCAGGCTCAGAACACCCCCCTGTGTGAGTCAGCACTGGGAATATTTCCCCCTCAAGTTCTTACTTTGTTTGGAAGCTGCAGCATTTTGCCCCAGGACACATGATCACAGCACACAGCTCATTCAGCCACTTGAGAAGGATTTTGTTCAACAAAAGCTAAATAAAAAGGCACACATGGGTCCAGGGAGGGCTCATTGTGCACTAATCCAACATCCTCTCAGCAACCAAACACATTTTATGCTTCAAGGGTGATAAACTAAGGTATCAGTTATTTCTAAGGACACTCCTAAGTTTTGGGTCAAAATCAGGCCCTAGGATGGTCCATGAATATCCCAGGCAGTGTCTGACTCTGCAGTGCATCAGCCTTTCCCCACACCTGTGTGTCTGAGTAACTCTAAGACTGGGAATTTTTCAGATGTAGGTTGATCCAAACTCCAGTCTGAATACATCTGTAGCATTTTCTCCATCAATGACTCTTATTCCCTGGGCCTCTTGTTAACATGGTCAGTCATAAAGGACTAAATAAGAGGAACAGAGAGCTATACTTTCCTTTAAAGGATCAGGTTCAGAAATCCACTCCTAGTCTTAACATCACCTTTGTGGTGAGCAAACACCCAAATTCTCCTGCTGGAGTTTGAGCTTTTCTTTTGTTCTCACTTAATAATCCTATTTGAGATGCTTGTGTGATTCCAGTGTCTGAATTTCACACCTCCAAACCACATCTCTAACCACGCTGAAAATAACTGTGTATCTGGCTTAATTATGCCTTCTGCATCTGCTCCCCTTTGTCCCTAAATTTCCTATCCACGTTTCATCCAGGGTCTCCTAAGGTTGAGATACACACAAAACTGCACCAACAGACCAGGATTCATCTCCTAAAAGGCTGAAAGGTCTCTAAACCCAGCAGTTTTCCACACACACGCCCACAATGGAGTTATTGCTGCTCCAGGCTTCACTTACACAGCTGAGCACAGGATAATATTAACACTTGACTGACTCAGAGTTTATTGAGCAAGCCTAAATGATTGTTTTTTACTGGAATGCTCCTTAGGCAAGGAGCTCTGAGTTTCCTCACCAGCTTACTGGAACTCTTCCCCTCCAAATATGGGAAAATATGCAAATGGTATAACTTTGTCCTAATCAAGTGTCTTGAGCTTGTGTCAGACTTTCCCCCTGGCCCACAGGTAGAGATTAAACCACACTGGCCCTTGTTTCTTTCCCTGCAGAGCCCTGTCAGCAGTGGGGATGTTCAGCTACCTCCGGGAACGCTTCACCAGCCACCTCCGGGAGCGCAGCCGGCGCCGGGCCAGGCTCGTCTCCAAGGATGGGAGGTGCAACATCGAGTTTGGCAACGTGGAACAATCCAGGTTTGTCTTCCTGATTGACATATGGACAACCATCCTGGACCTCAGGTGGAGGTACAAGATGACCATCTTCATCTCAGCCTTCCTGGGCAGCTGGTTCCTGTTTGGGCTGCTCTGGTACGTCGTGGCCTACATCCACAAAGACCTGCCCGAGTTCAACCCCTCCATCAACCACACCCCCTGCGTGGAGAACATCAACGGCCTCACCTCAGCCTTCCTCTTCTCCCTGGAAACCCAGGTGACCATTGGGTATGGCTTTAGGTGTGTCACAGAGCAGTGTGCCACTGCCATCTTTCTGCTCATCTTCCAGTCCATCCTGGGTGTCATCATCAACTCCTTCATGTGTGGGGCCATCCTGGCCAAGATCTCCAGGTCCAAGAACCGGGCCAAGACCATCACATTCAGCAAGAACGCTGTCATCAGCAAGCGTGGGGGGAAGCTGTGCCTCCTGATCCGCGTGGCCAACCTCCGCAAGAGCCTGCTGATTGGGAGCCACATCTATGGGAAGCTGTTGAAGACCACCATCACCCCCGAGGGGGAGACCATCATCCTCGACCAGGTCAACATCGAATTCGTAGTGGACGCTGGCAATGAGAATCTCTTCTTCATCTCACCCCTCACCATTTACCACATCATAGACAAGAACAGCCCCTTCTTCCACATGGCAGCAGAAACCCTCCTGCAGCAGGACTTTGAGCTGGTGGTGTTTTTGGATGGCACCGTGGAGGCCACCAGTGCCACCTGCCAGGTGAGGACGTCCTACATCCCCGAGGAGGTGCTCTGGGGGTACCGCTTCGCTCCCATCGTGTCCAAGACCAAAGAAGGGAAATACAGAGTGGACTTCCAGAACTTCAGCAAGACAGTGGCCGTGGAGACTCCCCACTGTGCCTTCTGTCTCTACAATGAGAAGGAAGCCAAAGCCAAAGAGAAGAAAGGTTATGACAATCCTGGCTTTGTCTTGTCTGAAGTCAATGAAACCAGCGACACAAAAATGTAGTACCAGGTATTCATGGGACTGAGTTTTCAGAGAGAATTCAGTCTTGAGAGGATTAATAAATAACTCAGTAAAACAAAACAGAAACACAGGTTTGGGTTTGCTCTAACCCAACATTTGTTTTCTCAAAAGCCTCCAATCAAAGAGGAGCAACATACCAGTGATCACTATTTAACTACACTATATATATTTCATAGAATTTATATTTTTATATTTATAGGACATTTAATGAAGCTGCTATGTTGGAATGTCCAACTCACCGAAGTTTTCAGGGCCATGCAAAGGTGTTAAAAAGCCTGAAAAGATGGAAAGAAATTTTAGGACGTTAAAGATACACAGCTGCTGGAAGGACAACATGAAAAGGCAAGACAAGGCAAAGCTAAAGAAACCTAAGGGACTTAGGAGCCAAGACCTCAAACAAATTTCTGGTTGCCAAAGTCCTCTATGAAAACAGACTCTCTGGCTCTGGAACTTGAGCACCTTTGAATGCTCTGAAACAATTCCTTCCCTCTTTCTTTGGGGCTGGTACAGTTGCAGGACAGAGCAGTAGGGGATGGGACTAGATTAGGAAATAGAGAAGGCAGAGCTTGGGCCAAGCTGCTGCATCTCCAACTCCAAAATGTGACTTCTCCTCTCTGAAAGCCTTTGATTCCTTTCAGGGAAAAAAAGCCTAATGGAAATGAAAACTGAAAAACCAAGGAGAAGCAGAGACTCACTCTGGGACAAAAGAAATTTTGCAGTTTATTCCCAACTGTCCCAGCCTTCAGCTGCTCCTCACTGCTCCAGGAGCTGTCTGGATGGGGAATAGGGAAACATCTGAAGACAACTCTCCAGAAAGCTGGGGAGGTGGAGAACACTTGATTCCTTCACACCTGGCAGAAAGCACTCCACTAGGAGAAGAGAGGAAATTCCCAGCTCTGGATGTATCCTTCCAAAAAATCACCAATGCAAACAGAGATTATCTTCTCCTTTGAAGCACAAAGGTGTTGTTTGAACAAAAACACAGTCCAGGAGCCTCCTATCAACCTTTGGCTTCAGATTTGGTTCCAAACTGTTCATCTCTTCACAGCCAAACGTGCATCCCTACAGGAAAAAAGTCCTGCTTGGTGGGAGCTGAGTAGTGCTGAACATTTTCTGTGGCTGAATTTTTACATAAATGCAACAAGAAAATTCAATTCTTTTTAGTGAATTTCTACTTCCTCACAGTCAGGTTTCTGGTTTTTTTTTCCCCCAATTCATTCTGTTACTGAGAGTTCTATTGGCAGGCCAAAGAGTTTTTGGGAACTCTTCCCAGGGATGTAACTCAGCTCATCAATTTTCAATGCTGTGGTAAAATGGAAATAGTGTTAAAAGCTGCTGAACTAAGTGGTTTTAAAAGAAGGGGAGAATTCAGCAATTCAGATGATGACAAGAGAAAGTTGTGCTGTAAATGAACACAATGTGAGTATGGAAGTCAAACTCTTGGAACCAGGAGTGCTCAGGTCCCAGTCCCAGTGTACTGGGAGCTCCTTTCTTGGGTCAGAACAAATCACTTCACTCATTATCTCCAATTTGCCATCTGTAACATGGGACATAAACACTGACATTGTACAGAGAGCAAAGTTATGAACAATTTTGTCACTAAAGCACTTTAAAAGACAATTCTCAGCTGTGTCAATCTTTCCTCAGTGCACCCTTCTCCACCTCTGGATGGAAGGGTCAGCCAGCACACAAAGTTCTGCTCACATTACACATCAGCAGTGGCTGCACCAGAGCCAGACCTGTGACTAGAGAATGAGGAGTGAGACCTTTGAGGTAACTCACAGATACTGCCTGGTATTTTAATTGTGCTGGATTGCAACCTTGCAAACCAACAATATAAAAAATACAATCCCAATCACCACAGCACCTTAGCTCCCCTCATATAATCAGCTTGGAAGGACAGTTTTGATCCTCCAAAACAAACATCAAGGAATCAGTGGCCATGTACAGAAATCCATCTTTCCAGAACAGTTGCTGCTTTTCCTTCCAAGGCTTTCTGTACAGTTCCCTGCATGTAATGTACCCAAAAAGTGAACCTGTCAGTGCTCAAGGCTTGCAAGCTACATCTTTTACCCTGGGAGAAGAGATGCATGTTTAATAGAAGCAGAAAAAGTGTCCCCACTGGACAAAAATAGCAAGTCCAAGGGAAATCCATTTGAAAGGTCAAGCCCAGCTGTGCAATGGGGAGTCAGGGAAGATTCCTACTTTAATTACTGGTTTGGGATGTTAGTGCTAGTGGGAAAAATAAATCAAATGCTCTGCAGTGCCTGAGAGGTGGTGCACACCCTCCAAAGCTTAGAGGGTCCCTAAACAATGCACTTCCAGGTACTGACCTGGAAAGCCTCCTCAAAATCCTAAACCTCAACGTTCTTCCCAAACCAGCAATGGAACCTTCTGCCCTGTCTCTGCAGCACAAGCATGAGGATGTGTTGTTCCATCTCTAGAAGTATGAAGTGCTACCACAGCTCAAAGAGAAGATACCTGATCCCCTTGCAGGGGTGGTTGCCTGATGTTCCCTCTCCTGACAGTCACAGCTGCCTCAGAACCTGCAACGCAAGGAAGCTGCACCAGGGGAGGGGTGATGGGTTCTTTTGCTTATTTTGGTGTTACTGGAAGGGATCCAGGACCAGAGGAAATTCGAGGAGATGGATCCAAAGCTGACAGGGCCATGGCTGAGCTATCAGGCTCCCTTAGAGCGGGATCATACTGGGAATCCCGGAGTGAGCCTCCCGCTGGTTGTCACCCCAGGAAGCCCTGGCAGTCCCACAGCAGCAGGAGATAGAGCCGAGGCAGAGCCCAGCAGCAGCACAACAACGAGTGGAATTTCCTCTGGCTGTGCAGGGAGAGCTGCTTGTCACCCGGCAGATAAAGGCCCGGCCGGGAAGGAGGTTATCGGGGACAGGCCACTCGGGACACACTCCAGAGGAAAGCTATTTTGGGGGCTGTCACCCCTGCTGCCATTAAAAGAAAGTTCAGTTAAGAGGATGAAAATAAATTTAATCTTACTGAGCAGAAGTGGCTGGAGGGAAGCACAGTGCCGATACTGGAACACAAAGGCCGGGCTCTTTACCCTGCCAGGGCCTTGTTTCTCCAGCTCTGCTCAAGCCTTGCCCGTCCCCCCTTTAGGCCTTCCCACAGCCTGGGACACACCGTGGAGCCCACAGCCTGGCCCATCCCCTGCACAGGCCTGAGGAGAAAATCCTGCCCCTTCACGAGAGCAAATCAGAACATTCCTACTGGATTAAGGCCTAAAGGATTTCGCTGGGAAAGCCAAGCAGCCAGGCTTGGGAATAATGTGTCTGCACTAAACTTAATTTATCTTCTCGTTTCACAAACAACATGTTTCTTCTACTGTATTTATTTTAAACATTCGTTCAAGCTGTGCATAATATTTCAATCATTTTGAAATAGATTTACCCTCCTGCTGGCAAATGAATAAGGCATCCTGCTGACTGCTGGAGAAAGGGCCATGAATTAAAATAACTGCGTTTGGTAAACTGACATGTGCTGGTTTGCTGTCTGTCTGCACACATTCTCTGGGAGGAACTGGTGAAAAGACACCCCTAAATAATAACAACAACAATAATAATAACAAAAACCCCTGCCACATTGTTCAGATGCTTCTACTGACTTGCAGTGCTGGATTGTGGCAGACCACAGCTCACAGGCTGCTAGAGAATGCCTGGCTAGCTCCTGCCTGTGCACAATTCCCTGGGAACTCTGCTGCTCAGCCACAAATGAGTCTGCAGTGAGCAAAGCCACAGGCGGCAGCAGAGGTGTCCCATCCTCTTCCCTCTCCCCGGACAAACTGAGGTGCTCATACCCTTGGGAATTCCACTGGGAACAGCCAGGATTTCCACTTCATTTTATCCCCCCTAAAATCACCCCTGCCTTGATCCACGGTTGTGGGGCTGGTCCAGCTCCTACTCCCCACAGGAGAGCAGGAAGAAAACACCGCACCAGGCCAGGAATGTGAGCAGAGAAAGGGAAGCAGAGAGGGAAACTGTGCAAGTTCCTAAACACTCTGCTGAATTCTCCTGCTACAGCTCAGGGAACCTCTGACATCACTAGAACGGGCCCTAAATCACATTTAACCCTGTGACAGCATCACTGGAACAAGAATGAGGAAGGGTGAAGCTCTCTCCGTGGCTGCTCGAATACACACAAAAAGATAATTCCTGAGGCCAAGCTCAGGCACATTCCTGTAGTGGAAACATCTGCCTGGGGACACTTGCACTTGAGCAAACTCACTGCTGCACATAAACCCTGCCTGCTCAGGGAGGTGGGTGAGCGAGGGGAGGCTGGAGATGAGACAGACTCACTTGCTGTCTCCTTTTTTTATGCTGCTGACCAAATTTAAGCACAGAAAACATTAAGCTCTCTCTCTCCTGGGCAACCACATCCCAAGCAGCTGTACAAAATCAGCACGTTAACCCTTTGTGACAGCCCAGCACGGAGCCAGGTCGGGATGCTGGGGACCATCGGGGATGCAGCGATCCCTGCGGTGTTTTCTGTGCCGCTGCCACAGGATGGCACCGCTCACCTGCGGATCAGCAGGGCCACCGCGGCAACCTTCAAAAACAAAGCAAGCATTTATTGGGACTGTTCCGTGTTTTATTACACAAAGTTCAATGCCTTTAGCGGCTCGGTTTTGGCACGGGCCGTGCTAGCAGGGTATTTTAGCCCCTTCCCAGAAGTGCTGGGAATTCTCGGCGGTGAATTCGGAGGTGATGTGTGAGTGGAGGGCTGGGGGCTGTAAACATCGGCTGCTGCTGTGCCCAAAGCAGAGCTGGGGGATCAGGAACGGCGAGGAAAAGACCCATATTCCATAGGGAACTCTGATCTGGAATGTCAGACCAGACTCTGCTCCCTGCTTTGTGCCTCAGTTTCCCCAGCTGTTAAGACCCAGCAGCACAGTGGTGCTGGGTTAATGCTTGGATTCCATGACCTCAGAGGGCTTTTCTAACCTCATTGATTCCATTATTCTACCACAGACCACCTCAGAACGGCCCCAAGTTCTCACAGTGTTGGTTTTGCAGCAGTGTCCAAGGTTCCTGTTGAGACAAAGCTCCCCTGTGCCCTGGAAGTGCTCCTGGTGCAGCAGGGAGCCAACCCCCCCAGGGAATCACTGTCACTGTGGCAGGGCCCACAGAGCCAACACATCCCTTGGGAAGGTTCTGGAAGCCCAGATCACATCCCTTTGTGCTGTGCCTGCAGCTCCACAAACACTGTTGTGGAAGCAGCCCAGAATCCCAGGATGGTTTGGGCTGGAAGAACCTTAAAGTTCATCTCCTTCCACCCCCATGCCAGCCCCCCCTGCTCCCCTCTATCCCTCATGAAGAAGGATGCTGCTCCCCAAATTCCCACAGCAAGGTTGGGGTGCCGGTACCCCTGGGTCTGCAGAGCTTGGAATGTGCTGGCTGAGGATTTTGGGGAGTTGGTCAGCTCCCTGTCAGCCTCCAGAAATGGAACATTAAGGGAAGTTTTAAATCTTCCACAGAAACATCTGCCCCAAGCTGAACCCTGTTCTTGTTTTACCTTAACACTACAGTACACTATTTTATCAAATATGTGTATATATACACACACAATTATATCAAATATTTGGGTATACATATACTGTTCTACAGAATATCCATAAATCTATATGGAATCACAGATTGGTTTAGGTTGGAAAGGACCTTAAAGCTCATCCCATTCCACCCCCTGCCATGGGCACTATCCCATGTTGCTCCAAGCCCCATCCAGTCTGGCCTTGAACACTTTCAGGGGTGTGACGAGTGTATACAGCTGACAGACAGACAGACAGACAGACAGGTAGATAGATAGATAAATAATGTATGTATGTATGTATGTATGTATGTATGTATTACACATGGGTCCTGAGGGAGACAGAAAACCCAGGGAAGGTGTTCAGGTTTCTGTAGGTGCCCTCTGCCAGCACTCCCAGCACAAACCCTTCAGCCATGGCATGGAGACACTGGGAATACGATCCCTGTGCTCCCAGGGGCTGGAGATGCCCCTGCCCAGCCCAGCACGGGCTGCAGGAGGAGAGGAGATTCTGCTGGTGCTGGCTGGGGCTGGGAGGGGAGGTGCATCCAACACTGGACTTTACAGCTCCGGGAGACAGAAACTTAGGGACAAGCCAAAGCAAACAACAAGTTTGCAGCAGCTCCTGGAGAGGAAGGAGCCAGCTCTGGGGGTGAAATCACACCAAACTGCCGGAGCCCAAGCTCCTCATCCTCTTTAACCACTGCAGCTTCAAATAAGAGCTCCAGGATGGAATCCTGTTGTGCCTGCCCCTGGTTAGGAGCAGCAAAGTCCCTTCATCTGGGAAACCTCCCCTGCCCAAAGCCCTTCCTGCTGCAGTTATGGCTCCAGGTCAGGGTGGCTGCTCAGCTGCAAACCCAGCTGTGCCCAACCTCTGCCTGCACAGCTCAGATCCTTGGGGCTCCTTGGGGCAGCTCCCCCACTGGGGGTGCAGGGCTGATGGGCTTATTGCTGTCATGGCCTCAAAACTGCTCTGCCTTTGCTCTTCACATTCCGTGGGTTTGGTATCAGGCTCTGTTTGCTGCTCTTGGAGCCTGAAGAGCTGATTTTTGCCAAGGATCTCTAATTCTATTCTGATACAATAGAAGAATCTGAGTT
Organism: Parus major; assembly: GCF_001522545.3. Lineage (NCBI taxonomy): Eukaryota > Metazoa > Chordata > Aves > Passeriformes > Paridae > Parus > Parus major. Next base: position 6,109,851 of record NC_031792.1, on the reverse strand, counting down.
CCATGTGCAGGGATTTCTACCTGTGTAGTGGAAAAAATCATAACACAAAAGCTAAATTTGTTGTCATTCTCCACAAGATCTTAATCAGAGATCTCTCAGTTCTTTTCTGATACAACAGAAAGGTCTGAGCTTTATTTGCAGTGAGTTCTGATTTAACAGATGAAAACTGTCATGTGTATGTTATGCTGGGTGTTGTGCAAAAATATACAAATAAGGTCTTTGAAGTGAATTTATAAATGTCAGCCCCTGATGTGTCCCTGGGCTGAGCTCTAATTAACACCAAATGCAGCCAGGCTCCGTTTGATGTGGGACAATAGACTTTGGTAGGCAGCAGGCTGAAGTCTCACCAACTAATTTCACAGAAGTTATTAAAAATACTGGATCAGCACAGCAAAGCAGCCTGCAAAAAACTCTGTTATTGTAATAGGATAATGAAGTGAAGCTGCTTTCATCCAGCATTTACAGACTGATGCCTCTTTCCTTGTGACACAGAGGTGTGAAACAGTAGTTGGGATCATCCCTCCTTTGGGCACAAAGCCACAGGCTGGGGCATTTACTGCCATGGATGTGGATGAAACATTGCTGGGCAAGTCCAGCCCCACATTAAATATTTACATCAACAGAAGTTATGGCAGATTTCCCCCATAATTAATGCCTCATTTGGGCTGGAGTGCACTTGTTGGGCACGAGTATGAGAAATCTGTCTTTGTCTTTATTAAGGGAAGGTCTTGGCACAGGGAAATCCCTCTCCTTTGCCACAGTACTCTGTTAGAAACCTGCAGCTGTTTGGAAGTTTATCCTCAGGGCTAAAACACAATTTTTAGATATATAAATCAGGAAGGCATCAGTGTGCATAGGGAGTGGGTTCTGGCATCCAAGGATTCTGGACAGGAGAGATCTCAGGTGCTTGGCTCTGGAAGGATTTGTTATCCCCTACTTTAGACCATCTAACAAGTGCTTAAGCTGGAGCTCCATTTTCCAGTGGGGATAAAAAGCCTGCTTCAAAATCCAGTTCAAAGTAGGTTCTAAACCAGCTTGCTGTAATTAAGCAGGAGGAATTCACACACACAGAGGCAGAACCAGCTCAAAGAGAGAAAAGCAGCACAGAGATCCAGCCAAGAGAGCCAGAGCTCTGAGCCTGTAAAGCCACCGCTGATTCTACTCAATGTACAGGCTGCACTCCCTGTTTATAGAGGAATGAAGAGTTAATTCCAGTTTGGCATGTTTGAGCTAGATCCCATTCAGGGTTTGAGGCTGGTGGAACAGAAATCCTGGGGAAAACCAGATCCCTGGAAATCAGCAGCTGAATTCACCCTGAATTCACTCCTGGGGAGCTCCAAGTTCTTAGTGTTAATGCAGAGAAGGTTTTCTGCTGGCCCTGCTGGCTCCCAGCTCACAGCCATGTGATCCCAACCATCTGTCTGGTAAACTTTCCGATTTAAGCCTGAAATACTTGAATTCCATCTGCCTGGTCCTCCTGGGAAAAGCACAAAGTAGCATTAGGGCTGTCAAATTCCTTGTTAGCTTTGTCCCATTGTGCCCCAGAAACCTGGGCTGGGAGGGGAGATCCCCCTGTTCCCACCCCTGGCACTTCCAACGTGGCAAAGCCAGGCTGATTTCAAGGGGTACAAATTACCTACTCTAATCTCTGTCTTACAGCTCCTTCTCTATGTGAGGAATGTAAATTATTATGGTCTTATGAAAATGCTCTAAAAGGTGCCTGGGAAGCGCCCCAGCAGTGTGAGGCTGCCTGGCACTCGGCTGAGATCTCCTTGCTCTAAGATATCTGGATTCCATGGGAATGCCTGGAATGGGAGGCAAAACCTTTCTAAAGCTAAATATTGGCAAATACTAGAAAAAAATAATATCTGAAGATAAATATTAGTGAATATGAGAAAGGATTAATGCCAGCAAGGGCATTCCCCTGAAGGGAAGGATGAAAGGAGGCAGAGAAGACCTGCACTGGGATGTCACTGATCACCTCCCATCTCAGAAGGGTTCCTTTAACACACTGGGCAGCCAGAATCAGATGCTTCTTAAATTGATGGTTATTTTCAAATGTCTTTTTTTTTTTTTTTGCCTCCAGGGTTCCTGCTGGCCAAATTTTGCTATCAGGGACATCTTTGAACTCTGATAACCTTCAGATTATGCCTTTAGATGCTTTTGTCCAATCTAATCATCTGATTTTCCTATTACTGGCAGGTGGGCAGTACATGGTATTCAAATAAAATACTTGATATTTCCACTGATGCTGCACAGCCAGAATTAATCTCGCTGGTGCTGCAGTGGAAAACAGCAGAGATAAGCAGCAAACCACTCACTCATGTCTAAATTGAGCAACTCTGGTGGAATCCACAGAGGGAGCAGCTCTGGGGTGCTGGAGTGGCCTTTTTCCCGAGCCCATCAAGCTTTGTCCTGGCTCTCAGCAACAAAAGCTTGTGTGCAGGAAGGAAGTGCTGTGCTTGTGCAGCCCTGGCTTCCCAAGGCTTTATCAGGTCTGCAGGAGCTCCAGATATCTCTCAGGAGTACTGTGCAAAACTGCAGGAAGTGCCTCGGCCTGACCTTTATCCACAATCAGAAGATTCCTTGGCAAAGCTTGTTTTTGCAGCCTCCACCTCAGGAATGCAGTGGAGCACTGGGGTTTGGGCATAGGTGGGAAACAGGAGAGGCTGGGCACACACTGACATTCCTGGAGGGCCCTGGGGCAGCCCAAGAGCCACCTCAACACCTCAGCTTCTGGCTGCCCTTCCCTGGACAAAAGCCAGAGCCTGGGTTTTAATCCCTTCAACAACCAAGTCCAGTCTGATCAACTCTGGCAACAATTTTCTGGAATGAGTGGTCAATAGTAGAGGGATCAGGATGGGTTGCCACTACTGTGGAGCTTCATTCTTTCCCTTTTCAACTAAAATTAATTTCAAGTGCATGTAAGTGTGAGAGGGGAGGGAGAGAGTGGAACAATGTGATGCCTTAGAGAAAACCACCATTTATTTTGTCACTTTTTTCTTACATCATCTTCTTCATACAACTGTTTCATTGTAACATTAATACATTTTAAAAAAACAACAACCCACCAAGATAGCTTGCAAAATTATATATATATTTTAATATCCAAAAAGTACATTGCATATATATAGTAGCAAAAGCCCCATTTCCATGGGTAGTTCCTTCATACTTAAATTTTGCGATTATTGCAGAAATGTTACTTAAAAACACCCCGAAAGCACTAAGACCTAACTGCATTAGCTTGATCTTCTCTTCCCACTTTGTTAAATAATGGCATCAGTGCTTGTGTTTAACGTTCTGAGCAGACTCCAACGCTCTGGTTTCAGACTCCCCTCCTGCAATCGGATGCACATGGACCAAATCCCGCCCCCACAGAGTCACAGGGGTTGGTCTAGACTAGATAGTTGTGATCCTGTTAATTGGCTGCCACTTAATACAAGTCAGCTAATGGGTTGTACATGGAAATCTCGCCCCCCAGACATCTGCTCCAAACCCCAAATGCTTGTGGTTTACCCTCTGTTTACGGCACCAAACCGCCGCTTGTGCAGCGTCACATTCACACGTGCAAAGCTGGGGATGGCTGAGAGCTCTGAAGGGGTCGGATTTCCACAGAACCCCCCAGCAGAAGCCATCAAAAAGAGGAGTATTTTGTCATTTTATCTATGAAGTGGTTAAGATCTTCCCAAAGTTCAGAATTTGGGTGAAAAGTGAACACAGAATATTGCAATGGTTGCATTGAGATGTTGGGCCTGTTTTCAATCAGCCTCAATGCAAACATAGGAGTAAATGGAGTTAATTTGCAGACAGCTCCAACAGATTAATACTGAAAATCCTCTCCTCTAGACAAACCCAGGGCAATCTGGAAGGTTTCTGGCCACTTTGGGGGTCACTCATGGATCCAATTGCAGGACCAAGCCTATCTCCAGCAGATACATTACTCATGTCTTTTTTTTTTTTTTTTTTCTTTAAGCAAAAAGTACAAAGCTACAGCCCAAATGTACAGATTGAAAAGATGTACAAATTACATTAAAAAAATAAACAAAAACAACCGAGCTGATAGTAAAAAACAAACCTGCATTTGTGACCGAGGTCAACTCGTTTTATTTACTCTTTCTTTTAAAACTGTGAGATATAGGGAAAAATAACTCTGCATAATTTATACAGTAATTTGCCTTCTGGATTGTTGACCCTTGCTTTGACGGTCTGACAAACGCACAGCGTTCGCGAATCGGTGCTTCCAGAGCCCCGCGGCTCGGGCAGAGCCAGGGACCTGCTGTCGTTTATTCACTTCACTTCTGCTTTCAAGGAATGTCTGTGCTTGACTTTGTGTTCTGCTTTGTTCTGGTTTCTGCTGCTTTCTGAGTTCACACACAGTCGAATTAAGTTGTACTCTAGAAAAGTTCTTTCAATGCCCTTTACTTCTTAAAATATACATGTACATATATATATATGCATATATATATATATATATATATTTAATTTCCAGTTGGGTGAAAATCCTCCTCTGCCTTAGAGCTAAGATTCCAGTTGTGGTCCCCTGCAGCCCGACATCCTCCACAGAATGGTCAATGGCCAGTAAGAAGAACCCCATTGTGGTCATATTTTCCTATGATCCATAGCTGGATCTACGCCTTGTCAAAAGCCTTTGAATCCTTAAAAATTCCTCTCATCCAAAAGCTAATTATTCCAGGGAATGGTGAAGTGTCTTCATTGTCACTTCCTACAGAGGACACAAGCCTTAAACCCCAAATTAAATGCAGAGTACTGGCCCACAGGAGCTTCCATCTCTCAGTTCAAGACACAAGAGGCAAAGTTACAAAAGTAAAAGGTTTGGTCCAGGAATAACAAATATCCAGTTTTAATTCTTCCCCAGAAAGGCCACAATTATCCATTAAGGGTCCCCCCCAAAACAGTAAAAATCCCAGGAGTAAAGAAAAAGTCCAACCAGACTGCTCAAGGCCACTGGTAGATGAGAGCATTTAGTAATAGCTGCCCAAGTGTGGTGTGACGTGGGCGTTGGGGTGGCGGGGCACGTTGGGGTTGGGGTAAATGCTTCCTGCAGGGGAGGTCCAATAGGGGGAGGCCGCTCCAAAGAAACTGGATGATGTGACAGGCATGGAGGAAGGGTGTGGGGGCACAAAGTTCACCTTCTGCTGGTGGGCATGATAGGACGGCATGTAGGGCAGATCTGACGGGTACTTGTACATGGAGGACTCGGTGGGGTGGGGCTGCAGGGCCTGGGCAATGCCGTGAAAGTCAAATTTGTAGGCATACCTCTTGCCATGCACTTTGGTCATAATGTTCTTGTCGTAGTAGTATCGCAGCGCCCGGCTCAGCTTGTCGTAATTCATGTTGGGTTTGCTTTTCCTCTCGCCCCAGCGCCGCGCCACCTCGTCAGGGTCCGTCATCTTGAACTCGCCGTTGGTGCCCTCCCAGGTGATGCAGCTGGCGTTGGAGCTGTCCGACAGCAGCTCCAGCAGGAACTGCCACAGCTGGATCTGCCCGCTCCCTGCAGACATCAGCCAAGGGGAAAGGAAATGACTCGGGCCTTCCTGCTCCACGGCACAGACAAAGGCAGGAAACAGAAGGACTATCTCGATCTCAACTGGGAACTGCTCCTTCAGGCCTTGGAAAGGCGGCCCTAGGAGTGGATAAACTGTTCCCAGCAAACAAGTTACTCAGACCTTTGTTCTGGGCCTGGGCCTGAGGTCACATTACATTTCATAATGGTTGCCTTTGGCCTTAAAACCCTCGGGCTATTCATAAACAAGGCTTTCTGTGAGGACACTGCTCCGTAGAGTTTTCACTGACCGGTTAGCACAGTGTACTTCACCCATCCACTGCTCACTGTTTGCCATGGAGATTGTTTTGGATACCTCCAGCTCTCTTTCCAGGGTGATCCGAGCTACACAGAATGATTTGTTCCCCAGACGACTCCTGGTTTTGTACAACTACTTGTACAACTCAGTGTAGTTAAGGGTAAGTTAAGAGCTTTAGGAGGATGTTTCCTTACAGGCATTCCATGTGTACAAGTTTGGTTAGTTCAAACAGGATTTGCTTCAGGGCTTACTCCCTAAAATCAGGGATTATTTACTGCAGATGATGTTCTAGGGACAGTTACACTGTGACTTACAGTGATGTTTTGTGCCTTTCTTCTTGTAACCCACAGCAGGCAGTGAAAAATTAATCTGTACTGCAAATCTGAGAGACCAGCACTAAAATTCCCTATAAAACTCTTAGAGAATGCTGGGTTTGGATCAGAACATCCAGGATGGTGATTTTGTCCCCACAGAGATGATGTTGCATCACTTGCCTCACTATTCTGTAAGGATTTTGGCAAAAGCCCTTGTGAGGTCACAGCCACTGAGTTCAGTGGCTCTCCCAGGTCCCCCCAAGGGGGCAGGGACAGCAGCTGCTCCCCCAGTGCAAGCTGAGCAGTAGCTCCAAAGGAAAATTCACCTCTTTGAGAAGGGGAGTCTGAAATACAAAATGAACTCACCTGGATTGGCAAGACGGCTGCTGGTGGGCCCCAGGATTTGGTAGGGATCTAAAAATTAAGTAGAAAAAAATAAAAAAATCACCCAACAAAATTTAAAGGATGTTTTAACAAAATGATCAAAAAGAAACTCCAGGTCATTATGTTTGTTCTAGAAATCAAATTTTCATTTTCTTTCTTTACTCTTTCTGCCCCTTATCCCAGGGCCTGGAAGGGCTCCTTCTTTCTTTATTAGCAAACAACCACCAAGTATTTCTGGAATCCAAAGTGGCACAGCCAGAGTTCCTGGCACTGCTCTCAGACCTGCCTGCTTTTGCAGTCTGGGATCTCCTTGGACGTACCCTGCACTGTGTGGCAACCAGAAAACATCAAATGTGGAAAAAAACCTGTGGGATAGAACAGCCACAAAGCAGGAGTAAATGTATTTCTCCTAACAAAAAAGAGCTAAATAAAAAGGAGAGCAGATGAGATTTTCAGATTCACTTGTTAGCAGCTGAGCTTGCTGCCCTGGGAGGGCAGGAAATATTCACCCCAGTCTCTCTTTGTGAAGCAAACACAGCATTAGAGAGATGAGAGTAACAGGAGTTTGTCGCTGGCTCCACCAAGGCTGAGTGGTTCTTGAAAACCCTACAAAGCATTTATTAGGAATGAATTCCTTCCCTTTCTGTGGGGCCTCCTCAGCCCAAATCTCTCACTTCTCCTCTGCCTCTCTCTGGTTGTGGTGATTTGGATCTGCAGCGTTTGCTGGTGGATTGAAGCGGTGCCAGGAGAACCGAGCCGCGATGGGAAGCAGCTGTGCCGGGCAGGAAGGTGGGGGCACAGTGGGGCTGCTCCCTCCTCTGGGAGCCCTGCTGGAATGGCTGGAGCTTCCAGCAGGAAGGGACAAGCTGGGATGCTCCAGGGGCTCAGCCCAGGGGACAGATCCTGGCACAGGGATGTTCCTTTGGCTGGGGAGGGGCAGAGCCCGTGGGGAAGAGCTGCGGGCACAGCTCAGCCCCTGCCCTGAGCCCTGCCCTGCCTGGGGCTGCTCCACTCCTCAATTCCCCCGAGCTGCTCCAGCTCCAAGGGACACAGAATCCCCTCTCACCTGGCTGGGGCCGCTGCTGCTCCGTTGTCTTATTCACATTTTGTGTCCCTGCAACGGGAGGGCCTGGAAAGAGAGAAGGGGTTTATAGGGACAGAGAACAGGTACAAAGTACAAAATACATCCCACAGGAACCACAGCAACTGCAAGGGAAAGGTTTGCTCAGACTAAGAGCTGATATTTGGGGGATTGCACTATAAAGTTAAGAGAAGTCCCTAGAAATTCAGATTTTCAGTATAAAATTAAAATGCACCAATATGGAAAGCATTATATAAATATTTATAATTTGCCGAGAAGGCAGTGAGACAAGGAAAATGTTATGTAGATAATTCATTAATTTTCTGTCTTTTATTGCAACTGAACTTCCATTCTAGTTTGCATCCACGTTGTGAACAAAAATTTGGATTATTAAATGTACAAATTCCGACCTCCTTCCACATTGGAGCTTTTCCCACATTTTTTGTAAATGCAAATTCTCTTTTTGGCAAAAAAAAAGGGGGGGGGAGGTGTTTATCAAACATTTAGTTGAAAATATCACGATGATTTGTATAAATCCCTTCAACAGGAAGATCTGGTCCTCTTTGTTGTATCATTTCTCAGAGCAGAAAAGTGTAGCTCAAGGATTAGTTCTCCCATTTGGGGTGAGCACAGCTCAGGAAGCTGCAGAGCGAAGGGAGGGGACTCTGCCAGGTGCTGCCCATGGATTTACAGCAGGACTACCCTGCTGGGGTCACAGGTGCCCAGGGAGAAGCCCCAGCAGTGGATGGGGACAGGGGCTCTGAGCCAGCCACAACATGGATCTCAGACAATTCCCTGCTGGGAATCCAAGGCTGGAAGAACAAGAACAAGGTGTGAGGGGCCTCATCTGCCTGCTGGACTTTGCCTTTCTGGAAAGTGGCAGAAACTCTCCCAATGTGCCCAAACTGTCCAGATCTGTCCCTAAAACCATCACAGCATGGGACAGGCCTATGATTAACAGGGTGTCTGTGCAGAGGGTTTGCTCCTGGCCCCACCAAACCCTACAAGTATTCTGTCCATAACATCATCCTACTTCTTATCTGTCCCCAAATCTTCTGCCCTCCTGACACTCCTAACGCAGGCCAGCTGTGCCCAAGTCTCCTTTTCATCTTCCCTTGCACAGTTTGTGATTCCCATTGGGACAACTTACTTTTGGAGAGGCCAGAATTCCCATTACTGCCCCATCCTGCTCTCCTGACTGCATCATAGGAGGGATCTAGTGACAAAACACAACAGGCACAGAGGGATTGAAATGAACTTTTCCCAGAAACAAACTTTTAAGAATCTGGCTTTGCTTCGTGGTCCCAGGAGGCTTGGCTTCTGTAGGACTGTGGTTTTTTCCTCTCCCACATCTCCAGTGCTCCCCTAGCCCCTCACAGAAGTGTAAATAGGAGTGTAAATGCAGCAATGGGACTCTTTGGGCAGTTCTCAAGCCTGACATGTTCTGACCATGAAGTGCTGTCCCTGCACACAGTGAAATTCAGTGTGACCCATCCCAGCCAAAAGGAGACCCCTTTCTGTTATGCCAAGAATCAGAGGAACACAGGCAGAGGAGGAGGTGAACTCTGTCATTATTTCAGAAATTAAATTAGGATTTACAGAAATTAAATGAGGATTTTAAACCTGGGGAGGCCAAGGATTTGAGGTCACAATAAGGAGAGGAAAAAAGGTGAAAAGCATCCTCCAGGAACATACCAAGTGTCCCTCTGCCCAGCACCTCCCGTTTGTGGGGCTGTGCAGCTCCCTGAGAGTCCATCCCAGGCACTGACACATTTCTCCAGCGCTGGGAGAGCCGCTGAGGCTTTGAAATGACAGCCTTGCAGTTATTGGCATGGAAAGGAAAACACAGAGGGATGGGAGAGGGGAGGGTGGGGGAGCCAGAGGAGGAGGGAAGAGAGGGGAATGGGGGAAAACAGAGCTCGTGTAATCTGCCTGCTTTTATTTTTATTTTATTTGTTTGTTTTTTTCCCTTTTTACAGAAACCACAAACCTCACTGCAAATAGATCAGACTGGAAAACAAACCACTGTGGATTCAGCTGGGACAAAGAGTGGGATGGGACAGTTTGGGAAGAGGGAGGTGACAGCCTCATACAAACTGTTCCAGCAGGGACACCTGTCCCAAAAGGGATCCCTGTCCCCATTTGGGATTCCTGACCCATTTGGGATTCCTGCCC
>NC_031792.1:6056046-6099590 GCF_001522545.3 Parus major | reverse complement strand
CAGGGAAGGGAGGACTGGGCACTGCCTTGGTGCTGTTGGGACCTTCCCCCAGGCCCAGTCTCCTGCAGTTGTCCCTGCTCCAAAGGTGCTGTTGGCAGGGGGGCATTTTCCTGGCTGGAAAACCATTGTGTAATCCTGATTTATTCCAGTGAGAGGGAGCTCTCCCAGTGACCAAAACCAGGAGAGCAGGGATGGGGTCTGAGGCAGTCCCTGCCATTTCCCATGTCCTCCCTGCAGCCAGGCTCTGACTTCCACTGCTCCCCTGGGATGTCCCTCTGAATTGTTACAACCTGAGCTATCAGAGCCATGTTTGGGGAAATGCTTTGAAAAACCCAAGTTCTGCACTGAGAAAAGCAAAACCTTCAGCAGTGTCCACCAACTGAGATGTAATGTACACTTTGGTTTGTTCAGTCAATAAACAGTTCTGTGATGTAACATTAATGGAAATGCCATATGATTCTGTTAAAAGGAAGGCAGCAATGCTTTTTCCAACAGAAAAATCCTTTTTAAAATAGGAAAAAAATTTCCTTCCCAAAAAGTAGCAGAACTCTTTGAAAAATTTCAGTTTTCTCTGATTCTTTTTGGGGCCAGATCATTGACTCATGGGAATCAACTGCTACAAAGGGGTTGTTTGGTCCAGAGTCATCAGCATGTTTTGAGTAAATAAATAGGCCATAACTTGGAGAGCTGATCTTTCTTCTCCTCTTCCTCCTACTCCTCCTCAGGTTTAATCCAGGCTGACTGAGTCTCTTTGCCTCAGATTTTCCTCTATAAAGATGGATTATGGAGCCAAGTGTGAGAATGTAGAGGGGCAGCCTCGTGTTGTAGGATGAGATTCAGCCCTGAGTGTGACTTTGCCATAATAAGAGCAGTTAAATATGATAATCAGCCATACAGGCCCTGCTATTTAAACATCGTGTGCAGTCAGCTACTGCCAGTTTCCAATTCTTTTTCTCCCCCTCAAAAAAAAAAAAAAAAACAACAAAAACCAACAAAAAAATATCCAAATGCAGGAAGCTATTTTTATTTCACAAAAATCCCTGCAACGTGAAAGAACCACATCAGCCATCCTGGCTTCCAGGCCCAGGCTCAAAAGCTGAATGTGTTTAAAGCAAAATGGAAAAGGCAGAGCCAGGGAACCCGTCCAGAGATTCAGGTTCCTGCAAAAACAGGATCATTCCCAGGACCTGACGCCCAGTGGCTCAGAGAGATCTACAGAACTCGAGCCAGACGTGACAGGGAGAGTCTTATCTGTCATTTAAACAGTTTGGATTTTACACCAAAACTTGCCATGGGATGGAATTTCAATTAAAAGGCTTGGACTGGGGTTCTCTCCTGGTGTAAATCAGCACATGGCTACAGTGAAGTGGGGGCAAATTTATCCCAGAAAGGATCAGGTCCCCATGTCTTGTTTAGACTTAAAAGGCCCCATGGAACAAGAGCTCTATGACAAATGTGTGTTCAATACAAAATGGAATTAAAGAGCAGAAAATAAATCATAGATGCTTTCAAGAACTGTCATTCTGCAGCTGTCTGGTTTATGTCCAGAAATTCCCCAGCATGAATGCTCAGTCTATTAGGAAGAAGGTAAAGGATATTAATAATGCTTTGCACTTCCACAGCACCTTTCAACTGAGGATCTCACAGCTTTGCAAACATTTGCACTCACAGCGCGCCTGGGAAGAAGGTTAAATATAATTTTATTTATTCACAGGCATAAATGCACTTTCTGCAAGCTTTAGCTGCCTTTTCCAGATGCACTGCCTTTCCTAGAAGTCAGGATGTGTGGGGCAGGCTACAGCACTGGTCTCTGTGCCCTTTTAGCCCTGGTCTCCACTTCCTCACCCCAAATCTCACTCAGCTTCTACCTTGCTACTCTCTGTGCCCAGCTCTCCAAACAGCCCCTGTCCCACTGGAGCTGTGCCCCTCCCAGTACCTCTGGGGCATATTTAGTCTGAACAGACTGATAGATATTACTGGGGGCAGATGGACAGACACACAGACTCCATTCCCAGAAACCAGCCTGGTAGTCCCCAGGTGGATTTCCACACCACGATCCCAAATCCGTGTCGGTCCTTTCAGCCTGAGTGCAGCCCAGTGAGCGAGGCTTTAGGGAGTCTGTGCTTGAGATATGATGTATTAGGGAGAAAACCCTCTCTGATAAGCTTTAAAAGGCTCAAAAAATAATAAAAAAATCCCTGGTGTTTTATAAATCTGAGAGTTTGGGACAGAGGGGAGGCAAGGGGGGGTTTCACTGAACAATGGGCTCACAGTGCCTGCACTTCCTGAGCTGCTGGGAAGTGCTGACAGCCCCTTCATCCCGCTCCCTCCAGAGCAGCTTTCTCAGCCAGGCCTGAGTCAGGCACCACCTTGTGCTACCAAGCCCTGATGAGGCTTTCCAGGAGAACAATGAGCTTTGGCCTGGAATAGCCACATTTTTTAGGCCTGTATTTTTCTAGGATGGATATAGTGAGGCCTGTTCAATCATTTATGGACTAAATGCTTTGTGGGCACTATAGGGGAATCCTACTCAGAATGCCACACATGCTGGCACTACAGGCAAGACAGGGAGGGAATGGAGAGCCCAGGAACCTCTGGAGCTGGTACCTCCAGGGAAATTCAGCAGCTGGAGGGTGGGAAGGGGCTTGTCCTTAGCCTTGGAGACAGAGCCAGGAAGGGAGACCGGGGAAGGCAGACCCAGGTGTCCTGGGGGATCAAGACTTGTGATGTGGCTGTGATCACTTGTGGTCTGTTTTATATGTGGTCTTTATATCTCCCTATAAAAGGAAAGGAGGGTCAGGTTCCTGGGGAATCCTGTGGATCTCATAGCCCACTTCAGATTTGCAGTCTTCTCCTTCCCCTTCCCCTGATTTACTTCACTGAACTCTCTAAGGCCAAGTCCTGAAAAAACCTGTGCTCCCAATCCAGGTGAGACAGATCATCTCCTGCATTCCAGGTTTGGGCCATGCACTCTCCATGCACAGCACAGGCTAGGTTTTGCAAGGAGTCCGTCTGCTTCAGGAGGAAGAAAGGACTGGTGGCTGGAATTTAAATTAGCTTCCTTAAATGAGGAAAGCAGCCCCAGGTGTCCTGGGGGATGCAGACCTGTGATTAATCCAAGTGCTCCCTTGAGGTCTATTTTGTGGCAGCCGCTTTATGGGGAGAGAGGGAGAGGAGGGCACAGGACCCCAGGGCCTTTCCTGCCCAGGTGAGGCTGTGAGTGGTGGCACTCCCCTGCTGCCTTGGAAAACCCCAACATGAGAACAAACCCCAAACCCCTCTCCTGCTGCAAGCCAAGCACATCAGCAAGGTCTGCCCAGGTCTGCATGTCCAGCCCTCACACTGCCTCCTTCCCCCTCATGGAGATCCCATTGAGGAGCTGGGGTGGTGTTCAAAGCCAGCTGGAGAGCAGAAACCCAGACTGCGGCTTTCTGCAGGGACCAGGGAGCCAAAACCACCTCCAGCTCCTCCTAGAAACATCCAAGGGACTGCTTTAAATGGTGGCAGCAAACATTTAAGCTGTGGAGCTCATAAAGTCCCTCTCTGGCTCCATGGACATGTCCTGAGTGCTCCACACCCACAGGACATTTCTGACTGCCCCACACACAGCACAACCTCTCAGGGTCAGCAGAGAGGAGCTCCAGCTCTGGAGGAGCTCTCACCTGTCTGCAGGTGTGGGCAGGGATGGTGGGACAGGGACAGGAGCAGGGCAGGGTCTGAGAGCTCCTGTGGCCTTTTCCAATGGCGCTTCCAACTTCCCATCACGCAGCTCCAGGGACATGGGTGTCACAGCTGAGCACACTGAGGCCTCAAAACATCACTACTTGTCCTGCAAGGAACCGCTTTTCAACTTACTACCTCTGCTAATTAAAACAATTAATTAGCCCATGTTCCACATGTCATTCTCTTTGTCAATCCAGGCCAGTGTTACTGTGAATGTTCCCATGGTTACATGAGACTTTCCAGTTCTTCAAGCACCAAACGCTTTCTTTTCCCCTTCAAGACATGATGTGCTGTTCCTTGAGCTAAGGAGCCACCACTCCAGGGGTGGTTACTAGAATCAGTAATTCTAAGTCTCTTCACTAAGAGGAGGAAACTCACTGAGTGCAGAATGATTTCAAAATTACTTCTATTTTACATTTTCAGGCTCTTTGATTATTTCACAATTGAAAAATATTATCCAACCATCTTTTGAATCCACCTGGGTGCACTGTTGGACTCAGTGATCTCAGCCTTTCCAACCTGAATGATTCTGTGATTCTCTAGTCTCTAATTTCTGTTAACCTGTTTTACAGATCCCAGATCAAGGGATCTGTAACAACACTGGGTTTTGACCTGAAGTCAACTCAAAGCAAGTGAGAAGGGACTGACTGCTGGGTTTAGGTGAGAAATCCACTGCAGAGATGGATGTGAAGAACAGGTTTAGCTTGAGGAGTGTCTGAAAGTAGCTGGTTATGAATTGCTGTCTTTATAGAAATACAGATCAGAGGGGTCAAACATTTCTGATTGAACTCCTGCTCTGAATCAGTGATGGATTAAAGTCCTGTGGCTGACGCCCACTTATTTCCAGAGCCAGACAGGATCTGGATGGTGTAGGAACAGAACTAGGATTCAGTATTCCTGTCCCTGGAAGTGTCCAAGGCCAGCCTGGACAGGGCTTGGAGCTGCCTGGGCTAGTGGAAGGTGTCCCTGCCCATGGCAGGGGTGGAACTGGATGGGCTTTAAGGTCCTTCCAACCCAACCCAACCCATCCTGGGACTCCAGAGGGGATTTCCTGAGCTGGCCCAGGCAGGACATGCGCAGGACAGGTCACTGTGGTTTGAGCCCTGTGCCCTGTCCCTGGTCAGAGCTGGGGTGCAGGGAAGGAGCCCCACAGGGCAGCTGATCCCCAGCTCTGCTCCCCACTCAGGCTCGGAGTCACTCCCTGCCTGCTCCGAGCCAGAGGCGACACCCCCAGTGGTGCCTGTGGCTGGAAAAACATCCCTGAGCCATGGGACTGGCACTTCCTGAGCCACGTCTGCCTCACCCCGTGCAAGCCTCACAAAGACACATTATGAAGAAAAGGAGGAAGTAATGGGAAGATTTTTTTTTTCCTTGTTGTTGCTTTTTTTAATATCAGCAGCAGAAATCCCAATGCACAGCGCACAGAGACTGAGGAATGTGTCCTGAGAATCCCTCCCAGAGCCAGGCTGGAAAAGCAGATGCTCTCCAGCCAGCAGAGATGTTCCTGAGCTACGCAGAGCTGCAGACACAGCCAAGGCACAGCTGCACATCCTCTGCATCCCTACAGAACCCCCCAAACACAGCCAGCAGTGGCAGGAATGTGCCCCCAGCACCCCCAGCACAAGGGTAAAACCAAACCCTCCAGGGCCTGGAGGTTGCTCTTGTTCAAAAACACACAACTGCAGAAGTAAAAAACCCCAAACCTCACATCCATGGAGAAAAAGGCCACGCACACACGAGAGAACGGGGAAGACACACATGCACAGCCGTGGCAGTTTTACAGCTTTTCAGTCATCATCAGGAAACAAATTAACTCTTGTTTTAGGAAACAGCCCAAGCACTTCCAAGGCTTTTTTGGGGAGGGCCTGGCACCCCAGCAAACGTGTGACCGCCCCCCAGCACAAAAACACTCCTCGCACTGCACCCCAGGCAAAATAATAATGGCTCTTTTGCTGGGGAAAAGGAAGGATAATGGTTACTTAGAAAGTGCTCCAGACAAGCTGTCAGGTTGAATTCAGAGAACTGGAGTCTACTCTGGGACAGCGCTGGCTCGGGGTGATCCCTTGTGAGTTGGGTTTCCTGCCTGCTACAGCTTCAAGACAACGATTCTTTGTTTCCAGTTTTTCTGGTGAAAAAACACACGCCTGCCTCCGAAGAGGGTCAGGGAGAAAGCAGACAAAACACTAACTCTGGAATTTCAAAGGAAAACAATTAAAAAAAAAGAAAGTATAAAAAGCAATCCGAGCGCACTGGCTACTGTCTCCCCTGAACTCATAAATCCCTGCTTGGCCACACAGCCAAAATGAAAGGAGACCTAAAAAAGCCTCCCCTTTCTCTGCTGCCGAGCTAAAAATGGGATATTTCATCACCAGGCACACAAATATCATTGAGAAATGTTTTAGCAAGTACAGACAATTAGGAGGGCACAAAGCTGCAGCTGCTTTTTCTCTGCCACAACTGAAGCTGGAGAGTTTAAAACTTTTGCTATTTTTCATTACAACCTTTTAGATCTGAAAAATGGCCTTTTCAGGAGAAGGGTTTTATGCAGGAATTCGAGAGTGTTTTCCTGTGGGAATTGTGCTTATGTAACCACATTCCCTGAGGTCTCTGCCCATCTCTCCCTAGTCCCCCCAAATCTGAACCTGTTACCCCAAATTGTCACTCAATTTGACAAGTGGGAGAGAATAGTTTTGAGGAGTTCCTACCAGTTTAAATGGAATGGAGGTTGCAGCCTCAATGGTGAGAAAAGCAGCTGCACAGACTCATATTTTGTGAGGTACCAGGGAATTGGAGTGAGATAGATTTTAACTGATGCTCCAACACCAGGAAACTCTTTCTTAGGGCCTCACCATGATCATTGGTACAAAGCCCCAGGAAATCACTCCGGATTTCAGATAATTGATTATTATCTGAATAAATTTCAGATTTATTTATCTTCTTAAATTTACCAACAGCCCCACCAAACACACACCTTGTACCCAAACATCCTCATTGCTCACACTACTTCTGTAACATGAATAAAAACATGGGACAGTCACAGAATAAACCCCTAAAATTGCCCCCTTCCATCCCTATTCATGCCTTCACATAGAGATTTCTTTCCTCTTTGAAAGGCACCACATCCCTTTTTCCTGTGCTCTGCTTGAGTTTGGGTTGGATTTCTCAGACTTTGGGCTGGTTTGTCGCTGATCTCAAGAAGGATCCTATTCCTTCTTGAGGAGGAGCTGGGTGGGGCCTGGGATTTCTCTCAGGAACAGAGAGAACATTTCTCTCCTGAACCTCTACAGGACAAGAGGAAACACCCTCAGGCCATGCCAGGGGAGGCTCAGGTTGGAAATTCTCCATGGAAAAAGTTGCTAAACACTGGAAGGGGCTGTGCAGGGAGGTTTGGAGTCCCCATCCCTGGAGCTGTCCAAGGAACACCTGGAGGTGGCACTCAGTGCTCTGGGCTGGGTGACAAGGTGGGGATTGGTTGGACTCGATGGGCTGGGAAGGCTTTTCCAGTTTAAATGATTCTAGGATTCTGGGATTCTTTTGCCCTGGGCTGAGCCCATGTGCAGAGGACTGTGCTGAATGCAGCTTTTGAAGCAAGATCCTGAATGAGCTGGAGACCAACAGCCCCAGGAACCCCTCTGGTTAATTCTCACCTGTGACCCTGAGCCTCCCTTCACACCCTCTGCACAAACACCACTTCCCCGGGACCAGCACGGACTGGAAAGCACCTCACATCCCAGCCCAGGCATTCCCACAGGCTGCATGGACACAGGAGACTTCACACATCCACACACCAGGATTCTGCCTCGTTGGGAGCCCCCAGCTCTGCCCTGGCTTCAGCTCCTGCACAGCATTTTGCTCATGAATTAAACACACGAATTACACAGCCCCCGACACACTAAAAACTTTAAAACTGTGCTGGAGCGAGGCCAGAGAGCTCAGAACCCTTTGGGGACGTGGCCCTTTGGCCTCCCAATGTTGTTGTATGTGAATATTCTTTCCATGCCCCTATGGAAGCCTGCTCAAATGACACCATTCTGCAGGAAAGCAGTTTAATGTCTCCGTGGTCTGGGGCAGATCTGTGGGCTCAGATTCCTGTCCCTGTCTCCAGTACCCAGAGCAGATCACTCATTGCTCCAAACAGTCCCAGTAAATGACCCAGAGCATCTCTGCAGTGGGAGAGGGACACAGCTCTTTCCATTCAGCCATGAGAGCAGCCTCCTTTCATTTCCCAGAAAATTGCTCCCTAGCCAAAAAATGCTGGTGATTTTCATTAGAGCAATTTACTCAGAGGCAGCTGAAGACAGTTTGTCCCAGTGATGCTCAGTCCCATCCTCTGGAGTGTTTATGAGGCTGGGAAGGGGGGAAGCTGAGGCAGCAGGGGTCCTTGGAGCAGGACAAGGGTTCTACCTGTGTGCTGTGAGTGCTCAGCTGCCCTGGGCCCAGCTGTGGGACTTGCAGGGTCTGCTGTAAAGATCCCCCAGGTTTCTGCCACAGAGATCTGCACTTTGGCTCCCCTAAAGCAGAGCTGCAGCTCCTTCTGTTTGCAGAGCTGGCGCTGCAGGGAGTGAGAGGGCAGAAAACAGGAGGGAAAATGGGAGTCAAGTCTGCAGCTGCACCAGGGCAGCTCCACCTGCAGAGCCAGGGCAGCAAACCCAGCCCTGGCACATGGGCCAGGCTCCCTGTGCTCCCTGGGTCCTGGGGGAGGGAGCAGAGCCATGTGCTGCATCTGGAACATCTGCAGCTGGCTGTGCTGCAGCTGCACTTTTTTTTTTTTTGATGTGTGGATTCTTTTTTTGCACTCGTGGATGGAACATGTGTGAAGCACAGTGTAAATGTATGCAAAGGGCTCCTGTCTCTCCCTGGAATCTGCAGAAGCAGGTTATTTGTACTAGTTATGTAGAAAAATTACAGGAGGTGTGAAGAAAACTGTATTTTTTTCCTATCTTTGGCATGTTTGGTGCTATTTCATCACCTGCTTTTGAATCCTCAAGGGAAGGTGGTTAGAAAAACTCATCTGTTTTTATTCACAGGCATAGAGAGGAGAAATATTTACAGGATTGGTAAATTCCAGATGCATTGACATGAAGAAAACTGTTTAATCTTTTGAGAAGTTAAAAAAATGTAAAAAATTCATAACTTTTAACCTGAGATTCCTTTTCCAAAAGACTATCATATTTTGGAGTGAAAATATAATCTTGAATTGAGCCCATTAGAAAGGAAACAAGGAAAATCCTGTTTCTTAAAAAAAACCAGACTGAGGCATTCCAAGTCCAGTTTTATGAGCATCATGAGTTTCTGCTGTGCCCATTGGATGAGCCACTTCATTCTGCTGTCCCAGCTCCTTTTCTGCCAGCCTGACATGTTCTCCTGACATCTTACCTCAGTCAGCTGCAGTGGGTTGGAGTGGGGCACTTTATGCTACACCAACATCCAGTGTGGAAGGAATGATGGAATTTATGCCTTATAGGAAGAAATGGGGGAGGAGTAGATGGGATTTCAACATTTCTACGTAGTTCTTAATTTTTATTTGCCTCTCCCCGGGGTGTGCTTGGTGCTTTATTGACACATGATGAAAGTTCCATGTGAAGCTGAGGGCTCCACGCTGACAGCAGTGAACCCAGAGCTCTGTCAGCTGCACTGCAGAGACTCCAGAGGCCACTAAAAATGCAGGGGGAGGGACACTTTCCCCTCAAATTTCTTTCAGCCTTAGTGACTCAAGGCCAGAGTCACAAAGTGTTTAAAAATTCAGAGGG
Organism: Parus major; assembly: GCF_001522545.3. Taxonomy (NCBI): domain Eukaryota; kingdom Metazoa; phylum Chordata; class Aves; order Passeriformes; family Paridae; genus Parus; species Parus major. Next base: position 6,090,117 of record NC_031792.1, on the reverse strand, counting down.
GTGCTGCTCTACAGAGATTTTCTCTTTAAGGAAAAAAATTTAAAAGTCAGACTTTTCTTGGCTTTATTTTTAGCAGCTGTGAGGCCTGAGACAGAAGGAGCAGAGGTATGGGTGTAAGGGGAAATTGTGAAGGGGCACATATCCCTACTTTATTCACACAGGAGCAAGCCCAGCTTGGATGAACTTTAAAAGATGATTGTTAATGTCGAAGCAGCAGTCAGAGCAAAGCCTGAGTGGCTCTGTCTCTGTAATGCCCTGTTTTATCAACTGAAATTGCCTCAGAGGAGAGAACAGCATGCCAGGGAGCTTGAGCAGGCACTCACATGCTGGGCAAAAGGAACTGCTACAAGAAGCAGCCCTGATCTCATGTCCAGGCCCAAGGCAGATGTTGGGGATGAAATGCAAGGAGAAAGGAGGCAGCCAGACCCTCCATGCAGGAGCTGGTTAAATGGGGGGTCTGTTTTCTGCAGCCCCTCAGTGGAATGGGAGGTTTTGTCTCTCCAGCTGCTTCAATAAAAGTCCTTCTCCCTTTCCCCACTGCTCTTTTAAATCTAAACTTGTGGCTCGTCCATGAAGCCACGTTCTCCTGAAGAGCAGGAACGTGTTTGTACCTCAGTCTATCTGTGACATTGGCACAGGGGTGGGCAGGAGATTTCACCCCTTCCCACAGACTTCTCAAAGGAGGAGCTGAACAGAGCACAGGAAACAAACCCAAAGTCCCTGCAGTAGCACAAAGGGAAAGGAAAACCCCATTTAAGGCTCCTGTCTGTACACACTGAGTTACAGACTCAGGAGTTACAGAGCACAGGACACATCTTTGCTCTTTATCCCCCTACCTGGCCTTCATCAACTCAACTTCTCTATGTAGGTAAGGGATGTGCTTCATCCTGTCCCTGCCCATGGCCATGCACTGGAACCAGATCATCCTTAAGGTCCCTTCCAACCCAAACCATTCTGGGATTCTGTGATCACACCCATCACACCATCGTTCACACCTTTATCCTGACTGAGGCCAGTTTGTCAATCCAAATAAGAACAGGGAGCAGGGCTGGAGCTGCAGAGGAAAACCTGACACACCAACAACCCCAAAGCTTGAAAAAGCCTCAAGAGGGTTATTAACTTTTAAACTTCAAGGTTTCTAAACTATATCTACATGGTCAGAATTTCTACTAGATTAAAAAAAAAAGGTTATTTGAAACAACAACAACAACAAAAATAATAATAAAAAAATCAAACTATTCCAAAGTGAAAGTGCCCAAAAGATCTATTTGGTGTTCCTTACTGGTCGAAATGAGCTACAGATCCATGGATGGGTTTGGAATACCTGAGCAGCCTTTACAGCAGTGAAATTTATTGTGAGATTTTATCCTTTCAGCTGTGAACTCAGAGAGAAACAGTGTTTCAGGCCTTGCTGTCTGTGTGAGATTCCAAACTGTTCACATCAGGAGCAGAAGATGTGCCACCAGTCCACCAGCTCAGCAGAACACAAGTGTGACAGTGACACATTTGATGCTGGCTGGACAAGCAGAGATGGCGTTTCCAGCCTGGGTGGGGCTGCACAGTGAGAATTATTCCTTTTTAACCGTGCTGGGAATGCAGAGCAGAACATTTTCATGCCACGGATATTATTAACAAGATCTAGTTTTAACCCAATCAAACCTAGGACATTTATATGCAAAACACTGACCTTCTTTGGTGGCAAGACGTGAGGAATCTGTGTGGGATGGAGTGTTGTAGACCAGCAGTGAGCTACCTGCAAGGCAAGGAAAAGGAGTTAGAGCAGTCTGGGCACATCCTGCCATGGGGAACCATGAGGACAGGTAGGAAATGTTGTTAATGGCATGGAAAAAACTAATTTTGCTGCTAATTAGGCACACATTTTCTGTGAAATCCATCTAAAAGCTTGGTAGCTGCAGGTCACGCTGCTGTTTCCTCACTTGCAAAAAATAAAGATATTTGTTTCCTTCACTGAGTGCCTTGATGTACCCCATTGAAAACTGATCTTAAAGGGTGAGGTTGTACAGGTACAGACTCCATCCCAGCACAGCCTCCAGAAATGCCTGTGGCACAGATTGTGTGGCAGGGTAAGGAAAAAGCTTTTCTCTCTCTGGCTGTGATAGAGAAATTTCTTGTTTGAGGAACAGGCAGGAGAAAAGACATGAATTGCACTGTCAGGACCTGGCCATTTTTAGAGTGTCACATGCTTGGTTTAGGGCCAGCAGCTGCACAGCTCTCACTGGGACTCCAGCATCTTCTGAGCTCTGGGGAATTTGGGAGCAGTTCTCCTGGTTCAGCCTTTCCATCCAGCCCCACATGACAAGTGCAGCACAGAAAGAACCCATTGGAAGGGTCTCTGTTCTGCACAGTCTGTGGGAAAATGTTTCTTTCTAAGTGTTTCCCTCTGCTTCTCCTGCAAGCTCTCCTGGAAATGGAGATGATCCTGGGAGATCAGGGAAGCCAGCATGAAATACACATTTCATGGCTGTCTGGTTAAGTGTGCTCACATCATCCCCTGGGCTCACCTTCCCTGCAGCTCCTTGGAGCTGGCTCAGTGGCACTCCTGACAATCAGAGTCCTGTTTGGCTCCTGATGGAGCAGCACCAATCCTGCCCTGAGAGTGCTTTCCCAGCTCTCCAGATGCCCTCGTTCAAGGGGATCCTGCCCTGAGAGTGCTTTCCCAGCTCTCCAGATGCCCTCGTTCAAGGGGATCCTGCCCTGAGAGTGCTTTCCCAGCTCTCCAGATGCCCTCGTTCAAGGGGATCCTGCCCTGAGAGTGCTTTCCCAGCTCTCCAGATGTCCTCGTTCAAGGGGATCGTGCCCTGAGCATCCCCAGGCCCTCGGCAGGGCAGGAGCACCTCTGTGCAGGTTCCTCAGCACCAGCTGGGCAGGATCCTGCGGCTGAGCCCTGCAGCCCCACGTTCCTCTGGTGCACAAGGTCCCAAATGACCTCAGCTGCCCCTCAGTACTCACAGAGTGTCTCTCCTTCCTCTGCGAGCTGAGGTTTAGGCAGTTCCCTGCCAGCTCTGAGAGCCATTGCAGGTGCTGGATCCTGCTGGCCCTCTGCCCTCTGCTGCAGTGGATTTCTGTCCTTCCCACAACGCAAACAAACCCAGAGGCTGCACAAGCCAGCAAGGACAGAGGCAGGAGGTGTGGGGAAACAAAGCTGCTCCCAGGGAGGGGAGGATGGATGGCAGCAGATGCTGCAAGTCAGGGGACGTTTCCAAAGACCAGGATGGATGGTGAAGGAGGAGGTAAAGAGTTCAGAGGGATCCCAAGGGCACCCTGGCTCTGAAAGCTGTCAATAGCCAAAGGGATTGGCTGAAATATTTAGAGAGATTGACTGCTGGAGGAATTGAAAGAACTCTGTCCACGTTAACTCATGTTTTCATCAGATGCTTTCTGGCTTTGGCATTTTTTTCTTGAATATCTGTGGGGAAACTCCTGTCCACCACTCTCTCCTTTTCAGGTTATTTAAAGCAATCCTGAATGCAACGCCCATCCCAGCTTCCCCTTGCCAGACAGGGGAATTCAGAAACGTGGTTTTCTATGACTAAATGGGCTGCAAACGAGTGGCTGGGGCGGTGGGGGTGGGGTGATGAATAGCACTGAGCAAGCAGGATCAACCTATAGCTACTTTAGGCTAAAAAATGCAGTCCAAGCCACTGGAAAGGACCGGCGCCTCCCCCGGTTTAATTGCTCAAAGTTCTCACCTTTGCCCGGCAGTCTGAGGTTTCTGGTGGGAACACCACAGAGAGGGAAATGTGTTTCCTATTAAGGGTTTCAATGGAGGAGGGAAAGGGAGAAAGGCAGAGACCCAGAGCAGGACAGAGGAAAGCAGACAGACACAAGCCAGGCTGCTCTTCCCTCTCTCCTTCGGGGGCAGAGCTTTGGCTGTGATGAATTTTCATTTCTGTTCCTGCTCCCCCTCCCTGGGTCAGCGACACCACGGATGGATCAGCTCTCTCTGGGATGGTTAATGCAGCGAGGGCTGTCCTCCCGTAATTAATGTTTCAACACATTATTTTATGGCACCCCCCACCCTTCCCTTTCTTTTCTTTGCATTCATTACAAAAAGATGGAGAAGGACTGAAAACCAGGAGTGTTTTTTCCCCCATAAATCCTCCCCTCTCACAAGGAAGCTCATCCTTCAGAGGAGCAGGAACATCTTGGTTCCACAGTCTTGGGATCTATTTAATTTCTTCTTCACCCTCACCTTCTGCAGGCCCTGCACGGCTCCTGCTGGAATCCAGGTCCTGCTGCCCTTGGCAGGATGGTTCTGTTGAGCATTAACACATGGTTCAAAACCACTGAGCAGTTTTCTGCTCCTCACCACAGCCTCATTCTTTCCCCTTCTGGCTCTTCTCCTTTGTGCACACCCCACACCCTGGCCCCCACCAGCAAGGAGGGACAGGATGGAGGTGGCAGCATAGCTTCTTTTGATCTTCATCCCAAACACTGCATGGATGCATCCAAAACTCCCTTCCCCCTGCCCAACAGCTGCCTGGAGAGGATTCACCAGGCAGGATGTGCTTGAGAAAGGTCAGTCTGGACCCCAAGGTGTGTGGGGATGAACAAAAGGAAGGCAAATCAAGATATGGCTTCACAATTTTAGAGAGGGAACTGAAAGAAACGTGCAAAGAAAGATGATTGTTTGAGGGGGTGGATGGAGAGTTCCCTAAAAAAGCCACTGGGGTGTTTTGGGAGGCTCCAAAGGATAGAGAGTGCTGCAGGACTGGGCTCTGCACTCTGAAATCTCCTGAGGATCAGAGATGCTGGAATTCCTGCCAGCTTCAGTGGCTTGTGGCAACAGGAAACAACTGCACCATTCTGATCCAGGCCTAAGCCAGAGACTAAAGGTGCTGGGGGATGAGTTTGGGTTACTCTCAACTGCATTACACAGCTCACCTTCAACCTTCCATTGCTAAAGCTGAGACTGAGCTTTCGTTGAGGTCATGTAGATGTTGCTGGTTTATTTTTTCAGTCTGGACTCAGATGTGCCAAAATAATGTATTTCATAGGCAGCTTTAAGGAATTTTCACCCTGACCAGGAGTGCAAAATGCTGAAAAGCTTCTGGGAAAGCTCAGTTTCAGGGGGTCTCTTTGTCAGGTGAGCAAGCAGCTCAGAAAGTTCAGATCAGCTTTGTTTTTTGGAAAACAAACCCCAAAGTTGAGGATTCATGAATCATCACATATCCAGCTTCACATCTGGAGAGCACAAACACCTTTAGAGAGCCTGGGCAGAGGCAATCCAGCCTGTAGGTTTGCAATTCCCCCAAATCCTCCTGTGCTTGTGGCCATAACCTATTCCCTACCCTGAGCAGCAGCAGAACTGAGTATCTGTGGGACAAACACCCTTCCAAAAGGGGAAAACTCATGAAAATAAAAGCCTCTGTCCCCATGGCACTGAGCTCCAGGCTCGGCACTGAACATCCACTGGAAGCTGGCCTGGAAAAGCCATCAGCTCCTCTGGAAGGTGTTACTCCACAAGGGAGACACCCAGCACTCCCCAGAGCAGCCTGTCCTCCAGCTGTAGGGAGAGGAATGCTCTGCCCAGCCCCAGCAGACAGGAGCTGCTCTCATGAGCACGGCACTCACAGCACGGCTGGGGCTCAGCACACACAGATTCATCATCCTAAAGCTGGGGATGGGCTGGGATTGCATTCCCTGTGAAAAAGGAGTGAGTAATCTGCCTGAATCCAGCAAAGTTCCTCGGGTTTTGCACTGGCTTAATAGCACAGAAATCAACTGCAGGCACTGGCCTGGAAGGACAGGATATTTTGATGATGATTATTGCAGCAGCACTTAAATCCTGCAGCTGCACCAGGGCTCCAGTGCTGGGCTGGGGGGGTGTGAGGCTGTCCCTGCTCCACAGATCCCAATGGAGGGGCCCAGTGACAGGGCAGGATGGCTGGTGCCACCTTACAGAGAGCAAAACCTCTTCATTTCATTGAAAGGCAAGCTGTGACCCAGGGATTGTCGTCCTGAATGTCCCTTGGTGCTTCCTTGCGGGACATGGAGACCAGACTCCAGTGCCTGGGCTGGGTGGGATCAAGGAGGAAGCTGCTCCTCAGCAAATGGGCAGCAGCACATGGTAAAGGTGGCCACTGAAGCCAGGTTTTCAGGCTCATGCCATGAGATCAACAATGCAATTCCTCTGATACTGTTTTTGTATCCTAAACAATGGGACACAAACACTGGGGATGATCCTGGAGATGCCAACTAGGGAATTCCACTCCTGCCAGGCTTTCCAAATTCAGCCTGCCCCTGTGCTTTGAACCCTTACAACTCCATCTCTCTGTCCGTTCTCAAGCCTTATCAAGAAGATGATTCAAGTGCCTCACTTGCATCTTTATCTTGTGGGAATTTAGAAGTCTTTCCGGTTACAAAGTGCCTGATTTCCCCAGCCCCAGTCAGCAGGTTTGGCCAAAGCACTGCTGGCTGCACAGAACTGCTTCCCATTTCCCAGGAAAGTGTGTAATTCCACAGGCAAACCTTTGAAAGCTTCCTGTGGACCAGTAGCTCTTTGCTGATGAAACAGATTTAAATTTGCCAATGATTTTGAATGGGAAATTATTTTTATTGTCCAGTCACAAGGGTCTGAAACTGTTCAAATCCAACACTTTGGTTTTTTGTTGGCTCAACTTCCCAAGGAAAAGAAAGGTGGGGCTTCCAGAGGCACCCATCTGTGATTTAACTCCAGTGCCACAGGAGTCTGTGAAACTCCCACTGATTATGGGCAGGGAGAGATCAACTTTGAAGAAACTAAATTCTGTATCCTCTGGCCAGAGGAGACATCTTCAGCTGCCTGTTCATCACAATTGGATTTTCTAGTGGAGAAAATACACTTTTTCCTTTCTCTCCCTGTGCTTCCACCTTGATTTATGGCACGTTCTCCTGATTTTTGAGTGCTTAAATAATGATACTCCTATAAAAGCTGTGTTACTTGGAAAACCAGCAGAGTGTGTGGGGCCCAGCTCCAGTTCTCTGGCTCATCACAGCACCATTACCCTTAGCACACCTTTGTGGGGAAAGGAAGTGCTTTCAGCTCCATTTATAGGTGGAGACATTTGGATGTTGTGGATGAGATCATGATTGCACAGAAGTCTTGGAAAATCTGGAAATCCCAGATCCTCAGGTGCATGTCCCATCCCTAAGGTGATCATTCCTCTTTGGGTGCTGGGATAATGCTTTTCCAGACTGCTCACAGCTCCTGGCTTTGGGGCTTAAAAGAGTGAAAAGGGGAATTGGTTCCATCCCATACTCAAGTGTAGGGCAGAAAGGAGCAAAAAGAGTTTCCACAACCGTTTTCTCAGAGTCCTGGGTCATTTGCACAACATCTGCTCTAGCACATTTACATATGGGGAATCACTCCTGGGTTTCCAACTCTCTCCAGCAAACCTGGAAGAAACAGATCTGCAGGAACACAGGAAATCTCCAGCCCTGGCCAGTTGTGGGTCCTGTTTATGGGGAGGGCACAGCCCTCTAACTGCAAAGCTATGGAATCATTTCCCTGAGACAAATCAGTTAATGTCAGGTTTAATCTCCATGGCAAATATGTGTATTTTTATCACATAGCCACAGATGTTGTTATCTGTAAGACTTATCTCCTTCAGAGCCCTGCTCAGTTCCTCACCTCCCTGATAGCACCAGTAGCTCCATCTGTGTTCATCTGAACTTTCCAACCTAATTTTATTGCTCCTTTCCCTGTTTGCTCTCTCTGCTTGTCTTTCTCTGCTCATTTTCCCTCCACTGCAGGAAGAGCCCTGGGAGTTCCACAGCAGGACAAAGCGGGGCAGTTTATCCCAGCAGAGTGTCAGGATGGGGCTGGGAAGGGAATACTCACTTTCCCTGAGGTAACTGAGGTGAGACAGCAGGATTTCTGTGTTGTAGGGGGAGGTGGTGCGCAGGAAGTCGTCCTTGTTCATCTTGCAGAGCTCCTTGCCGTCCATGTTCTGGAAGATGGTGGTGTCGATCTCCATCAAGCCGTACTCCTTGATAGCCCACTCCAGCCACTGGCGCACGTGCTCCTGGGTCCAGAGGGTGGGATCTGGCAGGAGAGAGCAGAGCATGGGCTCACATCCCCCTCCAGGCTCCCTGCAGCCCTGTGGGAGCATTGGCCACGGTGTCCATGAGACATCTCTGGGCTTGATGGTCCCGCTTGGCCAGGATGGGCTGGAGCAGGGCTCAGCACGGATAACCTGGCACGCTCTGGCTGTCCCCACCTGCCCAAACCTCCCTCCTCTGCCTGGGAACAGCACTGCTGGCATTTGCCCCTCTCTGTCTGGAAGAAAGCTTTCTGAAGGAAGCTGATCCCTTTGGAGGGAGTTCCTGCCCCAGCAGGGCTGTGCCAGTCCCCCGTGGGCACTGGGGACAGCCACAGCTGGCACGAGAAACCCTGAGCATGGGGGTGTCCATGGGCAGCAAAGGGGCTCTAAAATCAAATCAAATCAAATCAAATCAAATCAAATCAAATCAAATCAAATCAAATCATATCAACAAAATAAAAATAAAATTAAATAAAAATATAATTATCAAATAATTCAAATAAAATAAAATAAAATCATATAAAATCATATAAAATAAAATAAAATAATATAAAATAAAATAAAATAAAATCATATAAAATAAAATAAAATCATATAAAATAAAATAAAATAAAATAAAATCATATAAAATAAAATAAAATAATATAAAATAAAATAAAATAAAATAAAATCATATAAAATACAATAAAATAATATAAAATAAAATAAAAAATAATATAAAATAAAATAAAATAAAATAATATAAAATAATATAAAATAAAATAAAATAAAATCATATAAAGTAAAATAAAATAAAATCAAATCATATAAAATCATATAAAATAAGATCATATAAAATAAAATAAAATAAAATAATATAGAATAAAATAAAATAAAATAAAATAAAATAAAATAAAATAAAATAATATAGAATAAAATAAAATAAAATAAAATAATATAAAATAAAATAATATAAAATAAAATAAAATAAAATAAAATAAAATAAAATAAAATAAAATAAAATAAAATAAAATAAAATAAAATAAAATAAAATAATATAAAATAAAATAAAATAAAATAAAATAAAATAAAATAATAAAGTGGTGTTGCTAAAACAGAGCAGCTTGCCCTGGGTGTGAGTCAGAGTTATTCACCCTGGGGCAGGCACACAGTTCTACCTCCCCTCTCGTGTGAACCCACCCAGCTCTGTGAGGGCAGGGTGGATTTTGTGCTGTCTGGGCATCCCTGACTGTCAGCAGAGCTCCAGCTGTGGGATCTTTATTGCTGCTGGTGACGTAAGAGATGCTCTGAGCCCGGCTGGAGCTCAGACCCCGTGGAGATGAGTGGCTGCACCAGTGGTTAAAAAAAGAAATCAGCCTTTGAATTCTGAAAAAGGCATTAGATCAGAGAGCCCCAGCAAGAGCTGGTGCCACAATACCACTGACAGAGTCATTTTCAGAGCATATCAGCATTTTCAGATGTTTCCTGTGCTGCTGCTCCCCACGTATCCCATTTCCAAATTTGAGCTGCACATTCATGTTCTGCTGCAGCTGGAGAGGATTGCAAAGAAGTTTAACCTTTGGAGATGTCTGATGTGTCATAAACAGCTGGTCCAGCTCTGAGAGAAACCTCAGCCACCTCAGACCCTGGGAAGCTGAGAATGTGGATCAGGAACATGCACAGGGCTGCTCTGGGCAGAACAAGGAATGCCTCTGCCTGGATTTTAGGGAGTAAAAAGCAATGCCTCAGCCCAGAGTATGAGGGCTGAGGGCATCCCTGGGTACAGAAGGTCAGGAAGTGCCCACACCTGGCATTCCTGGGCACCTGAGTCCTGGAATAACAGCACCAAACAGGGGGCTGAGACCAAGGGGACTGAAATTACAGCTGAGACCTTTCCCCATTGAATCTCCAGAAAACCTGGGCTGCTGAAAGCTGAATTCAGAGCATGGAATTTACAACCCCACACCTTTACAAGTCTGCTCTGGGAACTACAGATGGATTTCCTTCAGGTTTTGGCAATAGTTAATTGAAATTCTGCTTTCTAAGCACTGGCAAAAGGCAGCAAATTTTACAATGCAAGTATTCAAGGGAGGATTATTTTTTTTTTTTTTTTTAATTGAAAGACTTATTTGTCTTGAGTTTTGAAAACAAACCAACATCTAGAGGGCAGAGTGAATTTGTGGCCTCCCTTTAAATGCTGTAAAGGACATTGAAGGGTGTGTGAAAATCTGCCTTCTTGAAACATGACTTAGAGCTCATTATTACTGCTATTATAAGCCTAATGTGACATTATTCTTACTTATCTTCACCCTAATGCGCTATAAATCTCCATTCTGGATTAAATTAAAATATCCAAATGCCTTTCTTGGATGACTTGGGCCCTGTCTCCTGCATCCAGAGATCTGGGATGATGTTCATTATTGTCTTCCAAAGTCTGGTAAATCTCTGCTCTTTCAAATATCTCAAGGGTTTGATTTGTGGATGGTCATAATGGGAGGAAAGTACTTTTCTTGCCTTTCCTTCAAAGAGGAGATTCCAAACCTCTCTTCCACTGGAGGCACTGAAAGTAATTTCTCCTATTTTAACAATGCTAAACTTTAGCTCACCCTTGTTTTTTTTAAACATACAGGATAAATACTCCCCCTGGAATTCAGGAATGTTTAATAACACAGGGGCTGCTTGGTGCCAGCTCCACCCCTCCAGGCAGGGTGACACTGGGCACGGTTGTGCTGCTGTCCCCAGGCAGCTCAGCCACTTTCCCAAACATCAGCTCAGGTGGGACTTACTGATTTGCCATCAATCTTTTATTGGCTTCTCCTCACTACATTCAGTTCAAGCTTTTCCTTTTCATCCTAAATGGCAAACAAGTGCTTGGGAATTGTCATCTGTTCATGGTCAAGCCACGCTCTGAGGAAGGAGCTGAATTCCATGAGTGCATTTCCTTCTGCCAGTGCTGGCTGCTGCTCCAGCCCTCCCTGCCCTGGTGAAACCCTCGGAGCTGGGCGAGTTCTGAGATGTGCTCGGGGCCAGACTCGGCTCCTTTGCTGGAACATTCCTGGCCCTGACTCTTTATGTGGATGTTGTTTATAAACTTCACATGGAAACAGCTCCTCACTGCAGGTTCAGGCTTCACCTGTACCCCCCACAGCAGCTCTCACCCCTGAGTGTCCAAATGCATCCTGAGCATCCTGCCAGCTCCAGGCAGCAGCTGTGGATACCAAACACAAACAAAGCTGGACAGGAATGTTTCTGTGTGACAGTTTTTGGAAGGATAACATAGTTCCTGCAAAATATATTTTTTTCTGGGTTTGTACTTCTAACAAAAAAAAAATGGAAACAAAATAGCTCATTTTGAATCAATCAGTGTGACTTGAAAGTGCAGCTGGATCCTGAGAGCACCAGGGGAGTTATAACTTGGGCCCACTTCATTCCTCTTTGATCATCCCCTGCGTGTCCCAGGAAGCAGATTCTCCTCTAACACATGACAGGAGATGGATTTACTTCAGCACACCAAAACAATGCTTCATTCCAGGAAAAAAACAATTAAAAAGAAAATTTAAAAAAAAGAGAAGAAGCACCAATTATCTGCTGCCTATCCTGATTCAGATCATGCACCCAGACATGGGAATTCCCACTAGCCAGAAACTCTGATATTTTCCTTATTTTTAGCGAGGTTTGTAAGAGACAGAATTCCTGTGGGAGCAGATAAACAAACTAAAGAAGAGCTGTTGCAGGCAGAGCAGGGGAGCTGGCGCAGCGAGTGGCGGTACCTGCGGGGACGATGACTCTCCTCTCGTTGGTGGTCATGTTCGGGGGAGGCCCGTTCTTCTCGTCCATGTAGGTGCTGTAGCTCATGGCGTTGGACTCGGTCCCTGCTCCCACCAGCTTCCCACACTTGTTCACACTGCAATCCACGGGGGACTCCCTGGAAGGCAAAGGGAAAGCTGGGTCAGCACCGCTGTCCCTCAGCACAGGAGGGCTGGCTCACGGACACGGCCCAAGGGGGACGTTCAGGGAGTTCCTTTATCTGGGAGAGGCCGTTCCTGACCTGTTCCTGGGGGTCACAAAGGGTCTGTGGGGCACGAGTCACACAGGGGATCTCTGATAACACAACCAGGTGGAGTCTCCAAGGGAATGAGTTCCAGACAAGGCAACGTGTGCCGTGGATCTGAAATACCAACATTCCCCAGCCAGGCAAGGAGCCAGTGCCCATTACACCAGTCTGTGGGTTCCACCCCACTCGCTCATCACTGGCTGCTCCGTGCATTGCAGCAATCCTGCAGGCAGGCTGGGTGCTCCTGGGAGCCCCTGCCAGGCTGTTCCATCCTTTGTGCTGCTAAAACGCCCCTCGGGTTGCAGTGGAGCCTGGCAGTGGCACACAGCTGCTCTTCTCACCTGCCCTGAGGTGTTTCTGCAGAGCTCACAGGGACACAGGAACAGCCCTTTCATGGCATTAACAAAGAACCCAAAACACCCACCCAAAGTGACAGGGCTGTCCCCAGAGAACAGCCACGGCAGCACAGAGTCTGATTTATACAGGACTTGTCTGTCCTTGGAGCCTGCCAGAGCTCCAGGAGCGTTTGGGTAATGCTCAGGGACATGGTGGGATTGCTGGGGTGTCCTGTGAGGGACAGGAGTAGGACTTGGTGATCCTTGTGGGTCCCTTCCAACACAGCCTGTTCAGTTATTCTATTGTTCAATTATTCTATTATTCTGTTATTCTATTATTCTCTGATTAATAGTGCCACAGCTCACTACCTGGTGAGGAAATCTGGGAATCTGGGATGCCCCAGGCATGAGTCAGGAACTTCAGACCTCAGTACCAGTATGAAAAGGTGTCTGGCCCCAGTTTAAGTCCTGAGGTGCTGGAGTGATGAAGAGGGGACATCCAGCAGCTCAGGTGGTGCCGTGCTAAGGCCGGGCCTACTGCAGGCCCTTGGGAAGGCTCTGAGAGAATTGGGAGCCTCCAAATCCCAGAGAGAGAGCAGGGATTGTGCTTTTCTCCAGCTGCAGGAGCAGCTCCTGCCTTTAGTCCCTTCAACCCCCAGCCCTGAGCCTGCCACACACAGCACATCCCATCTCGAGGGACTTCCAGGGAAGGGAATATCATTGCTCTCACCTTTCCAAGGGGGAATTAGTGCACAACCTCTGCACAGAGCAAAGCCAGGCTTTAATACCAGAGCCACCCTCCTCCTCTGCCAGAAGCCAAGAGCTTTGGGAGGGAACTGTTGGAGCCAGAGGCACAGAGAGTGTGCCCTTATCTCTGATACCTGCCTCTGACACCCAAGAAAATTCACTGAATCTCACTGAATTTCACATAAAACCATGGAAACAATTGTTAAAGTTAAATAGAAAAACTAGGAGTGGGACTGTGTAAATTAGAGTGTTTTCTTAAGTCACTAAGTAAAAAAGTTAAAGATTTAAGCTCTTAAAAAGCAAAAGACAAGACGGAGGATTTAGGGTGTTGTCTCTTCCTTCTTCCTTCTTCATCTTCTTCTTCTAGAGGTTTTTGGATAGTAGAAAGTGATTGGATAAAGAATGCCACAGTGCAGCACACAGGTGTTGGGTCACTGGGTCACCAAGAAAAATAATTTCCTTGGCATTTGTTAATTGGATAAATGGACATATAAAAGACCTTGAAGAAGATCTTTATTATCCATTTTGCACCTTTCTATCTTAGTGCACGTAGCTCCTTGTACCCTGTATATATGTAATATGGATAAGAGAAGATTAAACAACCGAGTCTGAACAAGAGAAAACTGCCTGTCTCTCATCAGTCTCAGTCCAAGGGGGAAAAGAACCCAGGCACAAGAGTCCCATCAGGACAGGGAACCATTCCCTGCAGGGTAAGAACGGTGACAGTGCACAAATCCCACCCTCTGAGCTCAGCTGGCAAGAATTCCAAGCAGGACACTAAACAAATTTGTCTCTTAACCTGAACTGGGGGGAGGGAGAAGTGCCTGAAATTCAGTTATCATGGCTGGGAGATAAATGCTCCACTGAGATATTCCAAGGCAGACAGTAATTTTTTCCTCATGTCTGACGAAGGGAATGTTGCTGGAAAATGGAAATAAGATGTATAACTTACACATGTTCGAATTTAAGGCTTTACTATTTCGCCTACTGTTTTTCCAGGCAGGGAACCAAAATCCGCCTTCAGAGAGGCAACTGCTGAAGGTTTAATGTCCCTGAGGCGGCTGGGGAGAGGCTGAGGAGCTGCAAGGACACGGGGATTGCACAGGGAATGGAGCAGTGCTGATTCCCTGCCCCACTGCTCCTGGCAGCTGTGACAACTGCCAGAGCTGAGTCCTGCTGGGCACAGCCTGGGCTGGGCAGGGCCAGGGGACATCCGGGATCCAGCTGTGACAGAGAGATCCAGCTGTGACAGAGTGATCCAGCTGTGACAGTGATCCAGATGTGACAGCGAGATCCAGGTGTGTCAGAGAGATCCAGCTGTGACAGAGAGATCCAGGTGTGACAGAGTGATCCAGATGTGACAGAGTGATCCAGCTGTGACAGCATGATCCAGGTGTGACAGAGAGATCCAGCTGTGACAGCATGATCCAGGTGTGACAGAGAGATCCAGCTGTGACAGAGAGATCCAGGTGTGACAGAGAGATCCAGCTGTGACAGAGTGATCCAGCTGTGACAGAGTGATCCAGCTGTGACACTGCACTCCATGGTCTCACATTGTCCTCCAGGGTCTCAGAACGTTCTCCAGGGGCTCAGACTCGTGTGCTCTTGGCTCACTGTCCCTGGTGAGTGACCAACCTCCTCTCCTGCCCTGCCTGGGGACCAGGGTTCTCTCTCCCATCGTGCTCTGGAGTTAAATTTCCCTGGAAAATGCCCCTGCAGATGGGACATGCACTATTTATGATCAAATAATTCCATATATTCCACTCAAACAGCTCCATGGGGAGCTATTCCAGCACAGGCCCCACCTGCAGTGCTGAGTCCAGCTCTGGGGGGCCCCTAACACAAGAAGGACGTGGATCACTGGATCTGCTGGAGTAAGTCCAGAGAAGAACATGGAGATGTTCCAGGGTGGAGCCCCTCTGCTCTGGAGCCAGGCTGGGAGAGCTGGGGGTGCTCACCTGGAGAGGAGAAGGCTCCAGGGAGAGCTCAGAGCCCCTGCCAGGGCCTGAAGGGGCTCCAGGAGAGCTGGAGAGGGACTGGGGACAAGGGATGGAGGGACAGGACACAGGGAATGGCTCCCAGTGCCAGAGGGCAGGGCTGGATGGGATATTGGGAAGGAATTGTTCCCTGGCAGGGTGGGCAGGCCCTGGCACAGGGTGCCCAGAGCAGCTGGGGCTGTCCCTGGATCCCTGGGAGTGCCCAAGGCCAGGCTGGATGAGCCTTGTTTGGAGCAACCTGGGGCAGGGGAAGGTGTCCCTGCCCACAGCAGGGTTTGGGATTTGGATGATGTCTAAGGTCCCTTCCAGCCCAAACCTCTCAGGGATTCTGTGACTCTGTGATAGCCACACTCTTGAATACCAACACCTTCTAAAGACCTCTCCATGTTTCTGTGGGCATGGAATGAGCACTGGGACAGAGCAGAGTCCTTGGCTGGTTGTGCTCCCTGCTCACATTGTGCATACCCACATGACCCTCAGTGAAGTAAGCAAAATAACCCCGGGGCTGTGAGATCCCCTCGGTGTTTTTGTGATGATTTTTCACATCACAGACTCTGTTCTGGCAGTTCAGACCCTGCCCATCCCTTGCTCTGTGCCTCAGAAGCCAAACCTGGACAGTCAAGTACAGGAAACATCTGGCAGAAAGGTCTGAAGAGAAATTTAAGGGACTGAGGTGCCCTACCAGGCCCTGTGGGCAGAGGAGGCACCCCATTAATCCTGCAGGACACTGAATGTGCTGCAGGTACCTGGCAGGATCGTGTCCATGTGGCTGCAGAGCTGCCTCCCTTCCCTCTGGGGAAGGTTTTGGGATGGCTGCATCCAGAGCTAACCCTGTTGGATACTCAATGGGAAATAGCATCAACCAAACTGAACTGGGCAGGAAACGGAGCTGTCCCTGAGAAAACACCATGGAATCTTCAGTGACAGCAAGTGAGAAAATCCTTAACTTTGTGTCCTCTGGAACCCAGCATTTCCTACCAAACAGTCTTTTCTTGGGAACTGAGACAGTTCTGCTGGTCACAGTCAGCCCTGCAGCCCCTGCCCCAGATGAGGAATTTATCCCAGCAAGGGGGAGTGGAGCTGTGGCCACACAGGGGAGGATTCAGCCTGGGGAACAACAAGAGTGTCAGAGGAGGGCAGGGAGCTGTGAGCAGTGTATTCATGGAATATCGCTCCTTCCTCAGCTCATGCATCACCCATGGGCAGGCTGGGATTCATAGAAACACTCCCTGATCATTTGAGGGCATTTCAGATGCCAGATCAATCCCTGACTTTTCCCAGAGACTCCAGATGTTCCAGTGGCTCTCCATGCTGGATTTGCTCAGGCTCTGGCAGGAAATGTTGTGGATGCACAGGTAAATGGACACAGCTGACTGCAACAGCTCTCTGGAGCACAGTCCCTGTGGCATGTCCAAGGAACAGAACTCATTCCCACTGTCCAGAGGCTCCTTGTTCCAGAAGCTCTCTGTGGAGATGCCAAGAGTTTGGTGTTTGGGAAAGTTTTTCCTAGACTGGCCAAAATGGACAAGCAGCTCGCCTGGCAGTGACCAGTAAATCCTCTGTACAGCTCCAGCCTGGGCTCCAGAGGTGTGGAAATAAAACAATCACTGTCCCAGGGCTCTGTCTAGGAATCACCTTTGGCTTCTGCTCGGAAGAGCAAAATAATGGATTTCAGGAATTTCTGAACCTGGCTCAGGGAAATATTTCCTCCTTTTCCTATCCCTCTTTTCCTATCCTTTCATTCCTCCTTTCTTCCACCCCTTTTTTTTTTTTTTTTTTGCTCCTTTTTAGTGTAGAGCCCCATTTAAATTTGTTGTTGTTGAGTGAAGGAAGGAAGAGCAGACACTGGGATTCTACTTGTGGTCCCCTCTTACAGAGTCACCTCCTCCAAACTTGCATCTGCCTGTGCTTCAGTGCTGCTCTCAGGAATGCCTCGGGAGGAGGGAAACTCCAGCTGAAAGAGGCTGCACAACTGCCAAAAGAATGGCAAAGTTTATGTTCTTTGTGCCATCCAGGTAGAGGCAAACAGAGGGAGATGCTGGGGCAGGAGGAGCCGGTAAATCCCACTAGAGGATGGCAAAGTTTATGTTCTTTGTGCCATCCAGGTAAAGGCAAACAGGAGGGAGATGCTGGGGCAGGAGGAGCCGGTAAATCCCACTAGAGGGCTCACACGCTGCTCCACAGGGAGCTCATCCCGGCACACACCACACAAGGTCCCTTTGGCTCGCTCTGGCACCGACCCCAGGCCACCAACACCTTGGGGCCCCCCAACCTTGCTGTTATTTTCATGTTCTGAAGCAAGAGAAGCATCACAGGATCCCTGAGCGGTCTGGACTGGAAGGAGCCTGGAAGCCCATCCAGCCCCACCCTTGCCATGGGCAGGGACCCCTCCCATTATCCCGGGGTGCTCCAAGCCCTGTCCAGCCTGGCCTTGGGCACTTCCAGGGATCCAGGGACAGCCCCAGCTGCTCCCAAAGGCTCTGCAGAGCGGTTCCAAAGATTGCCAAAGCACAGACTTCATTATTTCAGCTCCACAAAATCCGTGCCACAGCTGGGACTGCCCAGGGAAGATTGCCCACATCCAGCAGCACAGGAGAACCTTCTTTCACATTCAAAGATTGTTTTGTAATATTACTTAAAAATCGCTCACTGAGTTTAGCTGCAAATGCAGAGTGATCCAGCTGTGACACTGAGATCCAGGTGTGACAGAGAGATCCAGCTGTGACAGAGTGATCCAGGTGTGACAGTGAGATCCAGGTGTGACAGAGTGATCCAGGTGTGACAGTGAGATCCAGGTGTGACAATGTGATCCAGGTGTGACAGAGAGATCCAGGTGTGACAATGTGATCCAGATGTTACAGAGTGATCCAGCTGTGACAGTGTGATCCAGGTGTGACAGTGAGATCCAGCTGTGACAGTGAGATCCAGGTGTGACAGTGAGATCCAGGTGTGACAGTGAGATCCAGATGTGACAGAGTGATCCAGCTGTGACAGTGTGATCCAGGTGTGACAGTGAGATCCAGGTGTGACAATGTGATCCAGGTGTGACAATGTGATCCAGCTGTGACAGTGAGATCCAGCTGTGACAGTGAGATCCAGGTGTGACAGAGAGATCCAGGTGTGACAATGTGATCCAGGCGTGACAGTGTGATCCAGCTGTGACAGTGTGATCCAGCTGTGACACAGAGATCCAGATGTGACAGAGTGATCCAGATGTGACAGTGAGATCCAGCTGTGACAATGTGATCCAGCTGTGACAGAGAGATCCAGCTGTGACAGTGAGATCCAGCTGTGACAGTGTGATCCAGTGAGATCCAGTTTGTCCAGATCTGGGGAAGCTCAGTAAATGCTGTCAAGATCTAGAATTCCTGTTGCTTGGTTCATTTGGAATTTATGTAAAATATAAGGAAAACTCTATTATTCATTGGTTGTAAATTTGGTTAAACTTTACCCAGCATTCCTCTAAATAATTCTTCTTCTTTATTCAGTAAAATTTCAAATGTGAAAGATATTTTTGTTTATTTTGGTTTGGTTTTTGAATATAATTTTAAGTGAGTTTTGCTCTGAGCAAGGTGCTGTCTGTGAGGACAAGGGCAGATTATGAAGCCATAAACTGCCTCAGGCTCTGATAACAGTAGAGGAGTTAATAAAATTTCTACATCTGAATCTTGCAACAATACAGAATTTCCATCTTCTCCCCTAAAACACTGATCCCTGCCTGAGCATCTCCTACAGACAGTTAGGATGCACTTATCTGGAAAAATTCTTTCCAGTTTGAGGGTAAACCAGGGGATCCTGGCATGGGGTAGAAGGCTGAGTGGGCTTTCCATGTTGTTTAGCCCTTGAAGAGCTCCTTCAAAGACCCTTCTCCCACCCTGCTGAGGATCAAACCAGCTCATCACACCCTCAGCCCTGCTTCTGGTTTCTGAGAGAAAGAGAAAAGCTGGGCACTGTCCCTGCTGTCCCCAGCTCTGGTCCCTGGAGCTGTGTCCCTGCCAGAGCTCTGGCAGCATTCCCAGCCCAGGTGACAGCACAGGCTGATCCTGCTGAAGAGGCAGCTGCAGCATGGGGAAAGGATGCTTGAGGAACCAGAGAGGCAGGGACAGAGACAGGGGGGCTCTGGGTGTTGTTCAGCCTGCAGCTGGAGTTAAATGGGGTTGGGGTTGGGGTCAGGATTGGCCTCTCATGTGTGCAGGGTTGGCCAGGAGCTGATGGGCAGGGGAATGAGTGATTGGAGTGGCCCAGTCCATCCCCAGGGACTGGGATGGACATGCAGGGAAGGGAGGAGGGGATGGAGGAGTCACAGGAATGTTCTCCTGTCTCGGGTGCCCTGGGGCTCCCATGCTAAGGAATTATCCAGAGGCAGGGTGGGAGCTCTGGCAGTGCACGGCCCTGACATTCACAGCAGCCTTTTCTTCTCTCCTGACAGGGGGTTTCCTCTCTTTAGGGACACTGAGCATACATTTTGTGTCCAAGAACCTTGGAGTCTTGAGCAAGCCTGTAAAGAAGGATTTCCTCTTTGCCCAGAACCAACACACTCCAAGGGCCTTTTCCATGGCTCCCAGGGCTCCTCCAGTTGTTCATGAATCAGTTTGTCCAGGCAGAGCTATTTCCCTTATTTTCTGAGCAGAGGAGGAAATGGGCACACAGGAATCACCATGGAAGGACAGCTCAGGACATTTAATTCCAGAGCACCTGGAACACTCAGACAATTTGGGTATACAAGTACAGACACACTCAGAATGATACAGAGCCTGTGCTTACAGGACCTGCAGAGCACAGACTCATGTGGTTTATGGCAGCTCAGAGGATGGGGAGGCCTCCTTTTCCCTGCCAGATTTCCCTGGGACAGAGGAGTGGAAAGGGAGGAACTCCTCTGTGTGTGTGAGTCTGGCACTGGGGGTGTGAGCAACTGCAGCAATCAGAATGCCAGGATGGTTTGGGTTGGGAGAGACCTTAAAGCTCATCCCATCCCATCCCATCCCATCCCATCCCATCCCATCCCATCCCCTGCCATGGGCAGGGACACCTCCTGATTTGGGCAGCCTGGCAATGCTGCCAAGGCTCCTTCCTCCTTTTCCTAAGAAAACTATCCTTGGTAGCCAAAGGTAACCCCTATGAATATCAAAACCCCAGGTACTTTCAAGATCCACCATTCTCTTTGTCTTTTTTTCAGGAAATAACTCATTTTCCCATGTTTCACCCCAGTTCTGAGACTGGAAACAGCACAAATAAATACCCACGTGGTTTTGATGAAGTCAAGAAATGCTACTGAGGCACAATCAAGGTGAGATTGAGTTCAGCCTGCAAATGATCCCCACGAGAGAGCAACTGCCACAAAGGCCTTTATCTGAGGGTAAAATCAGCATCTACTGTACACTCATGAGGAAAAAACAACACGCTGCTGTTTGATGTCTTTAACAGCATCATTTCTCTGTAGAGGGCTGAAAGTGCAAGGCTGCTTTCTCTTTCCAACTCTGCACTCTGCTGTGTTCTCAGAAACCAGGAAAATGTGCTGCTAAACTCACCCTAAAGTAGAAAAACCCTTGAGAGTTTCACCCTGTGAAACACTACAAATGCTATTAATGTTTGTGACTTTAAAATTCAAATCACATTTAAAATTAATGTGAACTTTACAAGATTTTGCTAAAAAAAGTGTATCTATATAATATCTGTATTTAAAATTGAAAAAAAAATTGAAATTTTTACACTTAAAAATTATGTTCAAGAAGGTGAAATTTGTTTCCAGGCTGTAGTCTTGTAGTAATGTTTCTAAAAGGGGCTACCTGAGCTGCTATAACAAAATGTTTTCAAGCCATTCAATTTGGCATTGAGCAGGGAAATGATTCACCTTTAAGTCCAAATGACAGGGGCTGGGCTGTTCTTTGGCTGTTCTTCTTTTGGGGGGGTTACACCATCCCCAGTCACCCTCTGGGGGTTCACAGCCCTCCTCCAATTACTCTTGAATTCCCTGTGTCACCTCTGTCCACTCAGAAAGGGTGGGCACAGGCACCATGCAGACTCCCATAAAGGACTCCTCCTTCTCCCTTCTCCATCAAAAAGCTTTCTGTTTCCAGAGGTTTGCTTATGCCCTGGTAGAGCACAAATAGAAGTGTCCTTCAGTGAAGCCCTTGCAGCCCAGCAGTGCAGCTTTCAGTGGCAGAAACTTCAATCAGTGCTGCATGTTCCTTTCTGTGAGCCCCTGGAAACACAGCACATCCATGGGGTGCTGAACTCAGAGGTGAAATAAGGGATTTACAGCAGCATTTGCAGCATGAGCTCTGCCCTGGCAGTTTCATGCCCAGTCTGTGGAGTGTTCATGGAGAAGGGGAGGGGACACATTCTTCAGAACCACACGAGCAGGGTGCTCAGGCTGTTAAAAATGTGTCCCAAAAGAAGGAATTGCAGGAGAGTGGGACATGGTCCTGCACAGAAAGGTTTGCTGATGTGCAGGACAAAAGCACAAATGAACAGTGTGTGCTTTGCCTTTGTTTGGACTCGGGGTTTGGATTCAGGAGTTGGGTTCAATGATCCCTCCCAGCCTGGATATTCTGTGATTAAGATTGGAAGCGTGGAAAAGGTCTTTCCTTACCTGGATCCATTCATGTGGTCGTACTCCCGTTTGACACTGACCCTCATGGGCTGGTTGATCCACTCCTGCTGGGGGGGCGGGGGGTTGATCTTGTGGGGCTGCCCGAAGTCGGGGCTGCCGGAGGCTGTCATGTCCTTGGGGAGCTGCGCGGCCGCGCCGTACGTGGGGTCAAACAGGGACTGGTCGTCGCTCACCACCGACAGAGCCTCCTGGGGAGAGACAGAACAGCCCTCAGAGCCCTGACTAAAGCAGGAACTGCCCTCTGGTTCTCCCTCTGAGCTGGGGAGCACCTGCAGGGCCCCCCGGCTGCCCCGTGCTGGCTGC
Source organism: Parus major (assembly GCF_001522545.3). NCBI lineage: Eukaryota > Metazoa > Chordata > Aves > Passeriformes > Paridae > Parus > Parus major. Next base: position 6,068,044 of record NC_031792.1, on the reverse strand, counting down.
CATCGCCACCTGCCAGGGGAGCCAGAGCCCTGGGGTCCAGGAACCCCTATGCAAACCAGGGCTCGCTCTGCTCTGCTTTGCTGGCTGCAATTTCCACCTGCCAGGGGCAATCAGAGCCTTTGGGGTCCAGGAACCCCTGTGCAAACCAGGGCTCACTCTGCTCTGCTTTGCTGACTGCTGGCTTTAGGTGGGAGCAGCACTTGGGTTCACTGGAGCTCTGAAAACAGCACAGGACCTGCTGGGGCTGTCATCTCATGGGGCTGTGGCACCTCATGGGACTGTGACCCCTCACAGGGCTGTGGCACCTCACAGGGCTGTGTCACCTCATGGGGCTGTGGCACCACACAGGGCTGTGGCACCTCACAGGGCTGTGTCACCTCATGGGGCTGTGTCACCTCATGGGGCTGTGGCACCTCATGGGGCTGTGGCACCTCACAGGGCTGTGTCACCTCATGGGGCTGTGTCACCTCATGGGGCTGTGGCACCACACAGGGCTGTGGCACCTTACAGGGCTGTGTCACCTCATGGGATTGTGTCACCTCATGGGGCTGTGACACCTCACAGGGCTGTGACACCTCACAGGGCTGTGACACCTCAATGCTCACTATGAGCAGCTTCAGCCCCAGTCCCAGTGAGTGACCTGCCCACCTGCTGCACTGCTGCTCCAAACCCAACTGGTGTGCAGCAGGAACACCTCTGGAGTGGCACGTGAAGGTCTCTACATCTCCTTTCAGAGGATTTGTGTGCTGTTTGTGTTTTGAGGTTGCTGCTGAAGGAGAAGCAGCCAGAGCAGGTCACAGTTATGGGTGTTCGTGGTGGGGGAAAAAAAGCATTACTTTACACTTTTTGTTTATTTTGTGGGAAATGAAGGGCTGGTGTGTTACCCAACTGTGCATTTCTAGAAATGCTTAAAAACAGGAAATCTTTATCCTTTTTTTTTTTATTCCACCCCCCCCTCCCTTGCTGAAACTCCAAATATTGACAAAAAGTTCTGACTATCAATTTCCTTGTGTGGATGTGCTTGGGTTTTCCAAGCAAGAAGTGCCAGGCTCCTGATGGCTTTGGCACAGCCCTGCCTGACTTAAAGTGCATCTGGCAAGGGCTGCCTGCTCTGGAGGGAGCTCAGTTAACCACACACAACACAGCTGCCTTTATGAGTGGCAGGGCAGAAACCGAAGGAGGAACCTCCTGCACTGAAAGCAGCCCCCACTTAAATGTGAGCTGATGGAGCAGACTCCAAAACAAAGCTACAGACTCACCTACTCTGGGCACTTAGAGCTCAAAAGCCATCCAGCAGTGGTGTGTGGGCTGTGGAGAGTCACTGAACACACGGCTGAAACCTTGTGTGTGCTCAGCCCCCGTGCTTAACATTCACAGGGCACAGCCTGAACAGGGAGCTTCTAAAAATAATAGATCATTGCTCTCTCCCCGCCCCCCAGTAGTTGTTTCAGGGGTTTGTTTTGTAAATTCTTCCATAACCAGGGAAAGAAACAGAAATTCTGAAAGCTTAGAGAAGTGCAGCTCCTGGAATGACACAAGAATCTAAACACAAATCAGATACCACCAGGCTCCTGATATCGTCATAAAAAACATCAATAATTTAGAGGGTAAACACAAAAATCCCCCTCAGCCTGAAGTTAACCCACTTAAAGACAGTCAGGCCTACAAAAATCAGCACTTTTCTATCTCTGATCTCTGATCACATAACAAACCCAAACAAGCCAAAGTGGCCTAGAATTGGAGTGGGCCTGACTAAGCTTGAATTCAGAGGAACCCTCAAATATCTGCATAAATCCCACTGACGTTCCAGCATTTGCTGCAATTTGTGGTCAACCTCTCACACTGGTTACAGGCACTAAAGAGCAAAAAGGAGGGTTTTACCCCACACTGCCCAGTGATGGTTGGTGGAAGGAGCTCACGTCGTGTTCAGCCTTTCCTGCTGCTTTTCCTTGGTGGATTCATAACCTTTCTAAAATACCCCTCCCTTTTTCAGCTTTAGAGTAGGGTAGGGAGTGGAATGTGTCCTTGGGATGGATTGGTGTGAATTGTCTCACAAACCCCTCAAAGGGCTGGCATTATCTCCAGGCTGCAAAGTTTGCCTGCGAAGGAAGGTACAAAAACAAGAGATGGTTCAGTCTTAAAAGGAAGCAAGCCTTCCCATCAGGGATCAGGAGCTGCTGCTCCTCTGATTCACTGAGGTCAGGATTCACCCCAGGCAGGGCTTCCCAAATGACACATTTTCTGCAGATTTGTACTCCTTGCAGTACAGAAAGTGTCAGGTTCCCTACCTGAGGTGGTGGGTGAACCCCACACTGAGCTGCTGGACTGGCTTAGGGCCCTCTAGACCCTGTCTCAGCTGGGCAGAGACAAGAGAAACGTGAGTACCACTGCAAAATCATCAGATAAAGATTCTGCATGTTTGGGTTTGGAGATTTCCAGTCTAAAATCATACACAAAATTGGGGGATTTGAGGGAAACAATATCTGAGAAAATACCTGTAATGACAGTTATCCCACAAAATCAGAGTGAGAAGCTGCTCACAAGATTTTTGCTGGCAATTCAGCAGGACTTATGCAGCAGTTGGGGGGTTCTTCTGAATTCAGGCTTTGTCAGGCTCTCTTAATTCCAGGCTGCTTTTTCTGCCTAAAGCCTTTTCCTTCTGAAGAAAGGTTCTGGTGGTAAAGAAATTGGAAAGGAGGGATCTCTTTGACTGTCCCCAAAACCCCCAAACCTAACAACACTGCACAGAATAACCCTGGACCAAGATCAATGGTTGGGGTTGCACCAAGTACAACTTTACGTACACAAGCAAGCACACACTGCTCTGTGACACAGAGTATGTGGCAGAGAACCTCAGATAAGGATCTTCCTTGAAAGACCAAGTGGCTGCTCAGACCTGCCTGCATGCAAGTGGTGTTAACTGGGACAGCAGTAACCTCACTGGGGCACTGGGACTGAGCTCTGCCTTGCTCTGCAGGAACAGTTTCAGTCCTGAAAACGGGAGAAAAAGTCCAAATGCTTCAGCTGCTCTTGGCAGCTCCTGGGCTGGGAGTGGTTTGAGCTAAACCCGAGCTGGTGGCAGCACAAAGGCTCAGCCCCAGGGGAGCTGAGCCTCCCCAGCAGATGAGGAGAGATAGGGCTGGTGACACCTGCTCAGCTCCAGGAGCACAGCACAGCGGTGCTGGTGACATGCAAGGGAAGTTGGGTGGCACTGAGCCAGCCCCGCTGCCACCAGCTCAGCCCTGTGCTCACATCCACTGCTCACAGAAAAACACGGGGGCAAGCAGCCTTTGCTGGCTGGGGACCCCCTGCAAAAGGCCAGGGCTGCCTGGAACTCAGGCTAGCTGTCCTGGAAGGGGCCAGGGCTCGGCTCCAGGCTGCAGGGAACGTGCCCAACCTTCCCTGTGCTCGCTGTGGGGCTCAGCTCTCCAGGCAAAGCTGGCCAGGCCCACCTTTGAAGGCCCAGCCTGTTCAGGAGGGGTTTGGCTGAGGCAGAAAGCAGCAGCTCCATGGAATACTGAGCTTCTCTCCCCTGGAATCGAGAGCTACTCAGTGTTTGGAGACTGGGAAAACACTCCAAGGTGTCCCAGGTGCCAACACAGCCTCCCAGACAGGGCACAGCCCGTCAAGTCCCCCCACGCCACTGCCTCAGCCTGTGGCCTAGGGCCGGCCAGCCTGAGGCTGAGACAGGGGCTGTGTGTGCTACTATGCCATGTATGTTATGTTATAGTGCCTCTGGGAATAGGCTGGCCTCAGTTTTTCCAGGTTTTAATCACATTCCTGGCATAAATGTGGCCGTGGCAACTCGCAGCACACCCAGCTCCCTGGGCAGCCTCTCCAGGGCAGCCCACCAGTGACTGCCACAAACGAGGCTCCCGAGGAGCTGCCACACACTCCTGCATCCCTCAGGCACGGATCTGTGGTGGGGTCTTATTTATACAGCAGTTTCCAGCTGTAAGAGAGTGAATTATCAGGTTTGCCTTTATTTGGATGAGCCATCCTGACCCAGGTCCCAGGTGCAAGTGGGACATAGCAGGAAGCACGCTTTGGCTTTGGCCTTGAGGGCAGGAACAGCCAGTCTGAGATTCTGGGAGGGCTGACAAGCCACCAGTGCTTCAAACAAGTTTTCCTGATCTCCTTGCAAGGGGAGATGACACACACACTTTAGCAAATGTTTCACTTAGCTAATGAACTGAACAGGACATTTGAGAAAGGAGAAAGGCCAGGGGAACAAGGGCTGGTGAGGTGAGCAGTCAGTGCTGTCACCCCAGGTATCCCCAATAAGTGAGGTTATTCCATGTACGAGCAATGAGATTTCACTGAACATCAACTTTTAGCTCTCTACATTCACTTTTCTGGCCATAACCACATTTAAAAGGCATTGCTAAAGATCAAAGCTTCATCCTCCTCCACAAAGGCTGACTTAGAAGAGAAGGCAGTGCTGAGTACCTGAACCACTGTACACTGCCATGGAGAGATGACTCCATTGCTAGAGGGGTAGCGATTTTCTTTCCTTTTTCCCCCCTCCCCAAAATTTCACCACTCCTGGTCCTGTGAGAAAATCACTCCTGAAATATTTTTGTAAAGAGAATGTTGCCAACATAGACCTGAAGAGCCCAGACCTGGTGATATAAAACACCAAAATCAGAGGTCAGCAGCCTCACAATACGGCCCAGGGTTTGCACCAAGGAGCAGCCCTGGAGTAGAGATGACTTTGGCACTGCAATGTTACAAGTCAACATTTCTGCTGCCAGCATCTCATACGAGCACAGAGATAACATCAGACTTACAAGAAAATGAGTCAAATAAGAAATTCAAAAAGGAGCAGGGTCTGTGCTGATTTTGGGGCAGCACATTAGGAGGGATCAGGCACTGGATTGGAAGACAGAGTGTTCTCATCCCTGCCCTTGATCTTTGGCATCACCTTTAGGGATCATTCCCCTCTCCTGGCCTTGTTCCTCCTCTACTGCCCTGTACTGTGCACACTGTGTGGCACCGAGCCCCGGGCAGTGCTGCCTCTGGGACACAGACAGGAATCCTTTGGACACACTCTCAGATATCCACTCTTCCCTTGCTCCTAATCAAACTAAGAATTCCCTCTGCAGCTTTTCCAGACCATTTTTCCTGAGGTTTTTTCCTGCTATTCCGTCTTCCTTACAGGGTGGGATTGGGGCAGGGACTCCCCAGAACTTCCCCTTGAAAACTGTAATCATGAACATTTGATTGCCAGCAACCACAATCCAATCTTGTGCCCCTGTGCCCTTCATAATCCTGCTTAGGAGCTTTTCCTGGCTGCAGCTGGAGATCCATTGGTGAGTGCAGCAGGATGAGAGCTGTCACTTCCAAGGTGCATGGTTCTTCCCCCTTGTACCTACATGCAGCACTGCTCAGTGTCCCACAGTGCTGCTCACAGCATTTCCCCACTGAGCTGCTGCTGCTGGCCCTGGGACATCCCAACTGCTGGAATCACTGCCTAGAGCTGTCCCTGCCCCAGGAGGGATGGGACAAGATGCAGGCTGCTGTCACAGAATCATGGAATGGTGTGGGTTGGAAGGGACTTTAAAGCTCATCCCATTCTGCCTCCTGCCAAGGGCAGGGACACCTTCCCCTGTCCCAGGTTGCTCCAAGCCCCTTTTCCTGCTGCAGCAGCACTCAGGGTAAAGAAGGCAGCAAACCTTTAACACTGTGCCCAAGTCTCTGCAGATCTGAGGATTTCTGTGGGAATAAAGGAGGGGTTTCATTTAATTATTTTAGGGCATCCCACACTGCAGGTTTTTGCCCCAGTCTGCACTGGAGACTTGCACAGAGCCACAGAGCAGGACAGTGACCTGGACAAAGAGCCACCCACTCAGCCCAGGCTGCCTTTCCTTCCCTTTCCTCCCCTTTCCACCCAGGCTACTCCATCCAAGGGTATCTTGGCAGCCTTGAAATATTCCATAATTCCTTCATATTTCAAATAAACGGGAAACCACAATATGACAACTCATGTAAGGGAAAAACAAAGCAGGAGTAAAAGCAGCAGAAACAGCAAAAACACTGAAAAACACCAAAACCACGCTGAAATTAGACAGCTCAAAATTGGAGCAAAATGATTTGGCAAAATTCCTCAGAACAAAAAAATCAAAAAGTCTTTATCTTTTGGGGGTTATTTTTATGTTCACTATTCCCATGAAAGTATCAAGTGGGTAAAAGAAGGCTGCTAAAATCAATGCTCTATTATTTTCATCTCAAGATCCCCAAAAGCAGACTCAAAAAGGATAAAAATATAAATCATTCCTCTGTACTTCACTTCTCAGAAAAGCACTTTACTTCAGGCACACTTTTATAGGATCTGGACCAATGACTTTTTTTTTTCCTCAGTCTAGACTACTCATTAATGGTTTCAGGGCCTATTTTGGTTTGTTTCCAGCCAACTGGGAATAACCAGGTGACAGTTTCTCCTTCCCAGCAAGTTGCTGCATTAAGAGTAATGATAAGGAGGATTAAAACAGGCCTGGAACTGTGGGAAATCCCCAGGAAAAGCCTCTCTGAGGTCTCAACACAAGCCCAGGAATGGAGGTAGAATTTAAAAAGAACCTGCCCAAGTTATCTTTGAGGCCCCTTGACCTCTGGAAAGTAAATGTGGTGAAAGCTGAGGCTGGGGGGGCCATCCCATCCCCATCATTTACATCCCAAAATCCTGGAGTGTGCTCCAGCTCTTCCTTTGCAACAGGAGCAGCAGCTGTGCCTGGAGAAGGGAACAGCCCCATCAGTCCCCAGCTGGCTCATCCCACCCCCATCCTGTGGACAGGGAATTCCCTGAGCACTCCTGCCTTCCCCAGTGCTTCCCACCCTGCCAGGACCGACACTGGGATGAGGTGTTGTCCATTGGGATAAACCACAGCTTCTGGCTGCCATTCCCAGAGAATTCCCTGGCTCCTGTTCCCTGCCTGCTTCTGCCAACCAGGACACATGAGATGATTCAAGAGTTCAATGTGAAACCTGTCCCGAGTGCTGGAAGCTTTACCTTTGGCATGGCTTGGGCCAGGTTTCTTATCCTGGCAGGTAATTTCACTGAATCACTGGAAATCTGGTATCTGATAAAAGCCAGAAAATGGCTCTGATTGGGATGAACAGTCCTGAGCTGGAGCTTTTCCCAGGAGACTGAAGTCACACAGAACACAAAAGGATTCACCTCTATGGATTAACCAACCTGACCCTGCACAGGCTGAGGACTTTAAGATCTCACAAGATCTTTTCCAAGCTGTGTCATGTTCCCAGAAAATCAATCAGCCTTTGCCAGGTATTAGCACTCCCCTCAATCACTTTCCTGTGCCTGTATCTCCACTCCTCTGTGGTCACAGCTTTTCTCCTCCAAAGCTGTTTCCCCTTCTCACTGAGACCGACACTGTTGGGTGATTGCTTCCCCGGGCTGAGCACTCAAATCCACCCAGCTCTAGCTCACCTTTCTTTTCATTTAATTTCTTTTTTTCCCTCATGCTTTTAAAATAATTGCCTTGCTCTGAGCAGATGTGTTTGTAAACAGAGACACATGGGCCTAACTGTGAACATGCACCCTTCAGTAAATATTATTGTAGCATTTTTATGGTCGTCTCTGCTGAAGAAACTGGGAGGGAAACTGCAAGATGGTTTCAGAGTCTGGCTTGCTGACAAACCCCAAGAATCCTGGAGCACAAATGCAGAAATGCTGTGCTGACCTCAGCTCTGTCCTGGAGCACCCAGTGCCTGGCCCCTTGCCTTGATGTGCTGCCAGAGGCTCTTCCCAGTGGCAAATATTCCATCAGGACTTTGCAGATTGACCCAGCACTTCGTGTGAGGAAAGCTGAGCTCCCTTTGAGCTGCATCTGCATTGCAATGGTGGCACCTTGTCCCTCAAACCAGAGCTTCTGGGGGGTATTTTAACTCGTGTCAGAAACTGAGACTCTGACAATCCTGCTGGTTTTGTTTCCAACATGTAGAGATAAATTGAGGCTTTTCAATATAAAGGATTTGCCCTAGAAAGGAAAAGAACAAATGGAGATACCCAAAACCACTGGAGGTTTGCCATGAGAGGTTTGTCCCATCTCTGGGCCTACTCTTAGGCTGCCTTAGAAAAGGACAGAAAGCATTCTTAAAAGGACGAAGGAATAGGTGCAAACCACAGAACCTTTTCTCTTTTGGTTCCTACTGCCAAAGCGCTGGAAACTGTAAAAAGAGTTCTCCCAGGAATTCAAGGGGCGGGAGGCGGCAGCTTTGGGAGACACAAATATTTCAGGTTGTGACTCAAGGCTCCAGCAGTGCCCATTCATTATTTTTATTCCACTTTGATACCATTGTCCCTGTTACATTCACAAGCCCGCTGCCGTATCCTGTTTTGTTCCCTGACACCATTCCCTGCACAATCGCAGGAAGCCCATCAGGAAACGGCCATCGGGGGCTGTTTTGTTTCCATCCGCAGAGAACAAAACAAGCTCCTTCAGCCCAAGATGACTTATCCCAGACTGAGGAAAAACAACAGCATGAAAGGATCCCAGCAGCATCTCCAGGAGCGAGCACAGCCTGCACTGCTCCCTGGGAGAGGAGCCTGCAGCACCTCAGCACTTCTTGAGGGAATGCTCAGCCACAGGAAGGCTCAGCTGAAAGGAAATATGGGGAATAATCCATCACTGATGTCTACAGTGCATAGGGAAGGTCTGGACACTCTCGAGGGGGCAAACACAAGCCCAGCACAGTTCTGCAGCTGAATCCTAAACCACATGTGGCCTGGGTTTTCCAGAGTGAGGGCTTGAGTCTATTTGTGCCCTGAGCCAGGTTTGGGTTAAATCTGAGCTCAGGGTCTGGGTGCCCAAGACATCCAGAGTGCAAACTTGGGGTCTGAGCCCAGAGCAGGTTACTTGGGCTGGATCTGCATCACATGGGGCCCAGAGATAAGAGGAAGGGGGTGGTGGTCCAGGACTCCCAGGAACTTTGTTCCCCAAGGAACACATGCATGCTCATGATCCAGCACAGGGAGTCTGATCTCTGCCTGTCCACCAGACAAATGGCTCTGACTGGGATGGAAAGGTCCTGAGGGAGAGATTCCCAAGGAACCTGAAGTCACACAAATCACACTCCCATTTACAGGTGCTGAGAGGCACAGTGCCTTAAATGCCTCTCAAATATCAGGTTTAAATCTCGTGATTGGCCCAGGTTTGTATTTCCCTGCCCCTGGGCACACTCAGGTGCTCTTGTGCAGCACTCCAGCCTCTGCTGGCTCCTGACCCACACCCCAGCTGCTCTCCTGAGCCTGGCAGTGGAGCTGAGTGCTGCCACCCTGCTGGGAGGGCACGGATTTGTGTTTTCCTTGTGCACAGAGCCCAGCCCCTGTGGCTCCAGGGACAGGATTGTTTCTGCCTACGCCTACAGCAAAAGCAGAGATTTTGTGAACAAGCCTGCCCGTGGCAATCCAAGGAAAACAGCTCGGCAGGATTACACTGAGATATTTTCTTTGTCAATCTCAATCAAGATATTTGAACAGGAAAACCCAGTTTACACCAGTGGAAGTTCCCAGGGGCTTTTGATTTCTTTACAAAGGAACACTGATGTTTTAACTTTGGTGCAAAAGGAAGGTCCTGGAAGAATTCAGGGATTGCCATCACTTCTACCTCTTGGACAAAAAGGCTGAATCCCATCCTGGCACCTGGGCTGTAACATGAAGTTAACATTGCCATACAAAAAGGAGTTGACAAAGTGCTGTTCTTCCTCCTGATATCAAACATTGCAGAGCAAAGACCACCCCACCAACAGTTCCAGGGAGCTGCAGCAGGGAAAAAGCCTCTGCTGCATAAATGTAGTGAAGCTCTTGCTGAGGACAAACATTCCCTCTAAATAAACATATCCAAGGCCTTCTCTATAAGAACCAGGCTTGAATCAGCAAGAATCTACAAGAACCAGGTAGTGAATACTGGCTCCTGGCTCACCCAACAGCAGATATGAGAATAAAAATGAAAAAGGGGCTCTTTCACAGCTGGATTAATGTCCCCATGCTTCAGTTTCCTTGTGTGTGTGATGCTGCCTCCCAAAGAGCTCAGATTTTGAAAAGTTCTTGGAGACAGAGGCCACAGAACAGCCAAGTGTTATCCCAGGGGTAGGACTGATAGACAAAGCAAAGCTAACTGTCCTCTGAGACCAAGCAAAAAACCCTCACCAAAATCTCTTATCAGTGGCCATTAACAGAAAGGCTGTTGGCTTTATCAGTGTGGTACTGAGAAAGGCTTTGAGCCTGCCTCAGATAAATGAGATCCCTTGCCACCTCGAGAAGTCCCAGAATCACAGAATGGTCCAAGTCTGTGCCCAGGGATTGTTTTCCATGCCTGGGAGATCCAATGTCTGGTGCAGCAGGGTCTGTGGATGAGCCTCTGGCAGGGATTTTGGATGTTCTGCAGCAGGGAGGGCAGGCAAGAGCTGCAGCAGAGGCTCCTGGTGAGTTTGTGGAGGGGCTGGGACCTAGGGCTGCCAGGAGACAAATCCCAGCCCAAAAGCCCACCCAGTGCTCAGGTCACTCAGCTCTGCATCCTTCTCCTGGGCTGGAGGTGAGGCTAAGAATATGTACCCAAGTGTAATGTGGGGCTGATTCTGCAGGTTTCTGCCATCCTCAGGACCTTTCCTCAGACCTCTATGGGATTCACGTTATCCCTCAGCAGATCCCCACCTGTACAATCAATGTGATGGGTTTGTTCTGGTTCATTTTGCTGTATCTTAAATTAAAATCATTAGCTCTGAGCTGACAACTGAAGTAGGGAGTTGTCAAGTTCTGTCACGGCAATGATCCCAAAAGACAAAGCCACCATCTCAGAGGTGCCCTGCAGACACAGATGAGGCTGTTCCAGTAATTTTGAGGCATATGAACCAACTCAAAGCACCCAAACACTGCTCCAAATAATTCTGTCAGTGTAATTAAAGCAAGACTAAACCCCAGGCTGCCCTGAAGCTCTCTGTCCTATAGAGCAGATCTGCCTTTCCCCCTACACTTTGGAGTGTTTCCTAAGCTGACTGCAGCGCGTTTTCCTTTTGCTGGAGAGTTTCTTACACTCAGACCGTGCTCAGTAACACAAATAAGAAGCAGAACCCTCGGCACATCTCCATGTTCTCAGCAGAGCTGATAGCACTGCTCTTATCTCCAGCAGGGCAAGTCCCCTGAGCTGTGTTGAAAAGCCTTTTATCAGATGCAGTGTAAGGAGGGTTCTCTCTGAGATGTAGCTCTGCAGCTTTGGCAGCAAAGTGGGGCTTCTGACTGAGCCTCCTCTGCTTTTGTTTAGTGTTGGGGTGAGGGAGCAGGACAAGGTCCTGTTTGTGGGGCTGGCAAGACAGGGCTGCTCCTTGGCCTTCCCAGAACAACTCCCCACTCCCTGAGCCAGAGGAAAGCCCTGTCAGGAATGGCTTAACGATCTTCTAATATTTCCCTGCAATTAAAGGGCACATCTGTCTTGCAGACCCTGTCCTCCTTCGCTAAAGCACAGACATGAACTAAACAGTCTGTCGTGTCGGGCCTGGGGTAACAAAGGGGCCCATTCATAACACAGCACTCGGCCACTTTGTGTGTGTGAAGTGAAAGAGAGTTTGCATTTGGAGAATAACCTGTGCTAGAGCGAGCAAGAGACTTCTGCTCTCATAAATCAATCACCTTTCCCTGCTAATAACCCAGCCTGCCTCCCAGTGCTGCCTGCAGTGAGCAGCAGCCATCCTGCAGAGACCCAGCTCTGCCTGCAGGGCCCAAGGGAGAACCTGCTGGCCATTAAAACTCTAGAGAGGATTAACAAATTGCAATCAACCTGGGTTTCTCAAGGTATGGAGGAGAAGGGGCTATCCCAGCCCAAGCAGTTTGGGGCTCACTTCAATGGCCTGTCAGTCACTGGGTTGGTATTTCACACTGTCCCTGTGGCTGGGTCACAGCCAGGGATGGTCACAGCCAGGGATGATCCTGCTGCTCTTCTCTTGGCAGGAGAGCAGCAGCACTGCAGAGCAACCCAAACCAACCCAA
>NC_031792.1:6033787-6054741 GCF_001522545.3 Parus major | reverse complement strand
AACCAAACCAAACCAACAACCAACCTCAAGGACCCATTCCTGATTTTGGTGAAACTGAGAACTTAAACCCAAAGAGAATCAATTGAGGCACACCAGTCCTAAGCCAAGCCCATGTTTTGCCCTGACAGTGTCAGGCAGTCCCTGCAGGTTTATCCAGATGCATTATTTAATGTTAATATATAAATGTCTCTGGCATGGGCTCTCAGGGGTTTTTTTTCTCTTTTCTAAGCCCAGCACCTTGGTCATGGGCTGTATCTCTGTCTCTTAGTGCTCTCCCCATAGAAACAAATAGAGTTCACACCTCAGCATACCTCATTTCCTCAGCTTTCAAGCAAGCAGGAAATGGCCAGGAAGCGCCCACAAGATGGTCCTGTGGTTTTAGTACTACACTGACATTTGGGAAATGGGGGCTCATTTACCATCTCGGCAGCAAAGTTGTTTGTTCAGCACTAGCCAAAGTTTTCTGTGTAAAATGAGGGGGGAAAAGGGTGTCAAGGCCATGGGGTAAGAGGTGGAAAAGCTTAGATTGTGGTGGGAGATCCTTGTTGTATTCCCTCAAAATTGTGGAGGTTGGGGAAAAATTTCCAATCCTAATGTTGGACAGAAGGTCAAAACAATTATCCAGAGAATTCCACCTTAAATTGACCAAAGTTTGTTTTGGATATTCTGAGTGTTTCATTGCAGTTTTAACCTTTTCAGTTGCCTTAAAATATTGCAATCAGTTTCCAGCTCAAGTGGAATTTTAAAGAAAAACTTGAAAAACCTGAGTAGGGCAGCCTGTCAGAACTCAGCCTTTCCAGGAACAGCAGGGCTTGGAACCATTTGCATCTTTCTGAGGAAAAGGTCAGACTCTGTCTCACAGGAATCTCCTGTGCATGTCCCTGGTACAAACAGTGGGTTCTGTCACAGCCTTTGGGGACAGGCCCAAATTAAGGCTCCCCACAGCCTGTGGAAACTTTGCCTTTGGGGTGATGTGTGATCCAACCTTCCCTGCAAGTCTTTGTGTATTTGTGTGCTTTGTGTGAATGCAAGAGTGATTCCAACTCACACAGGATCTCTCCTGGAAAACTTCCAATATCCAAGCTGTTGTAGTCTGTAAACTTTTAATTCTATTTTTAATACTTTATACAAACACCTAAAGAAGCAATTGGATGCTCAGAAATAAGCAATAATGGCCCTGGTGGTGCCATTTGACTGCATAGGTACCTCACTATCAATAATATTTGGCATTTTGATATCATGGTGACTCAAACTACACCAGATTCTTATCCTGGCAGGACAATGGAAGTCTCAGAGAGACCACAGGAAAAGTGGATCCTCCTGGTTTACCTGACACAGACTGGCCTGAACAGCTCTTGCAAACCTGAGTTGAGTTTTCTGGGAGGGCTGATTTTCCTCCCAGCACTCAGGGAGCTGAGCAGGGCCCCTGTGAAGGCACAGGTTCTCTGTGGTTGGGAAGATCCCATAGGAACATCCAAGGGAAGAAGCAGGAGTGCCTCATGGCAGGTCTGACAGTCACCTTCCTCCTCAGCATCCTCTAGGAGTGAGATTTCAGCAATTCAGCAGTGCCTCCCTGGGAGCTGCCCTGCCTCTTCCTGGGGCTCTGAGGTGATGGTGATGATGGAATTTCTCTTCCATGGGGACAACAAAGAGATCCCAAACATTGCTTCAGATGATGTTTATAGGATTGTCAGTAAAAAAATCAGTCTCACACAGAACAAAGCTTTGAAAGGACCTGGAGCCTGTTTGGGGACTTGCTAACAAAACACCTGATGGAGCTACTACAATATCACAAAGGTGATCTTACCTTTCAGTCATCCAAAATGCTGTCACTTCTCAAAACTGGCTAGCTATTGGCCTGATCTCAAATAAAGAAACTCCCAACAACCTGTCTCAGAGCCATCACTTCCATGGGTTTTTTTTCCTAAATTCCAAACTACCACAAGTGGAAGAGGGAAAATGGGTGAAGCACTTCAAGATTAGAATCGCAGAGTCACAGAGGGGTTTGTGCTGGAAGGTCCTGAAAGCCCATTAAGTTCCACCCCTTCCATGGGCAGGGACACCTTCCAATATCCCAGGTTGCTCCAAGCCCCGTCCAACCTGGCCTTGGACACTTGCAGGGATGTGGGGAGGAACAGGTTGGAAACAGGAGTCAGCTCCCAGGAGAAGCTGCTGGGGCAAAAGCCTCTATTGGTGACATTTTAATGACACAGATAAATACAGGTTTGGGGGAGCAGAGGCTGTGGAGGCTGTGGCCAGATCATTTTACCTATCTTACACTGATGTAATTGCAGGTGCTTTGCTGTCCCCTCTCCTTCTCCATGTCACCCCAGACAGAACCTGTTTGGGAATGCCAGGGGACCTCAGGGTTAACCAGGGGAAACAATTTTTTCAGTACCATCGGGGAAAAATGCCACTGGGGGTTGTTAAACATGTCAAAATACTGCGTGCTTCTCTCTCACATGCTAAAGGTCACCTTTAGGGACAGATTTCATTCTGCTTTTCTCATCTCTGAGCAACCTTTCTGTAACACACGGTCACAGGAGGCCCAAGGATGTCACTTACTGGGGGTCACACAGCACAACTCTGGCAAAATCAAGCTGAGAGAACAAGAATTTGGGTTCTCAGGGCACTGCCTCAGGTGCTGAGCCACAGTGGGATATGTAAACAAGGGGTTTTCTTCAGGGGCATCTTCAGAGGGGAAAATCTGAATCAGGCAAGCAAATACGTTTTATCCTTCATTTAAATCGTCTCAAATCCTACTCTCTGCTTTTGCTCATATAAAATAGCATGGAGGTAAAGTCTCAATCAGCCAGAGCAGAGACAGAACATTCTGTCTCTGTTTCATTCATTAGGTCTTTTCTCCCCAGCTTTGCCTGCAATTCCCATTTCCTTCCTTGCCTCTCACACCAAACACACATTGCACACACCCACTCTGCCTCACTGGTTTGCAGGCACAGGGAAATTGGTTTACAATGATCTTTAAAAAGGATATTCTGCTTCTGAGTATTTCTGTCTGATTTTGTAGGCAGGAGCAAAGGGACCAGCTGGGCCCTGGTTCCTTCCCCAGCAGGGCAGTTTCAGCCTGTCCATGGTCTCCTGAAATATTCCCTTCCCATTTTCTCATATAAACTGAAGGAACAATTTATAATGTATGTAGTTTAAAATAAAATGGGATTGACACTCTGATTAGAACCAAGCACAAAGACAGATCCAAGCTTAATAAATCTGGGCAATGTAAATCTGGGATTGTTTTTCACTTTGGAAAGGAACTTTTAAATTAAGATTCACACAGCACAGTATCTTCTTTGGATGTGCCCAAGTTATCTTTAATGTATGACACTAAGTTTTTAGCTCTGTTTGGGTAGAAAGCCTAAGCCAAGTATTTATAACCCAGGGTTTCGGTTCATTCTGTTTAGCAAAAAGGACATTGCCAGTGCTATTGAAAAAAAATAATTAATGGTTTGAATGAGATTGCTGAGTTAAAAATTCTGTAGTTGCAGGAACTTAGAGTCTGGTTCTCTAAAGACTGAATTCATACATGAGGATCCAGGGCCCTCCCCTCAGTTTGTTTCCTTTCTCCTTGAGGTATTTCTGTGATTAACAGGCAAATGGGAGTGTGACTTCTGCTTCCATTTTCACCAGAGTAACAAATCCACTTAAAACATAAAATTCAGTAAATAGCCGGCATAAACCAAGCCAGGATGAGTTTGCATTTCTGCTTCTCTCAATTCAGCTTTTAATATGCTCAATTTCCTTTGACAGTCAAAATTAAGAAAGAGTACAAATTGAAATAACCTGGGATGGAAATGTGGATGAATGTGACAAACCACAGCATAGGATCCCTGAATGGTTTGAGTTGGGAGACCCTAAAAATCCCATTCCACCCCATGGAATGACACCTTCCACTATCCCAGGTTACTCCAAGCCCCAATCCAACCTTGGCTTGGGACACTCCCAGGGATGGGAAGTGTATATTAAAGTGTAATTAAGTAACAAAATGTAATTAATTTAACTGTAATTAAGTGTATATAGATATTCAAGTCAGCTCATCTCAACAGCAGGAGAATTTACCGTTTTGCTGCCCTGAATTCCTTCCATAAAGAATATTCCTGGTACATTAAGGATGAATGCTCAGCTCAGTGGCACAAACTGCCTGATTTTCGGCAGAAAAGGCCATTTTCACTGGGGCACAGAGCAGGGGGCGTGTGTGTGACTGTGTGGATTCAGTCACACCCTCAGCCAGACACAAGCCCTGTGCAAACTGCAGAAAGAACAACAGGAAATGGCCGGGGGTATTTATAGCAGGATTGTGTTTATCCTGAAGTGATGTTCTGCACAGATTATGATGAAGCTTTTCGTGGGAGAGGACACAGCTTGTGTCAGCTGGAGGTTCACAAGCACTTCACCCCGTGCCAGGCTCCTCCATCCCCCTGGGCTTTCCTTGGGCTTTTCCAGCTTTGCTGAGCACCAGGAGTGCCCACCGCTCCCCCGGTGCCAGCAGCAGCCCTGGTAACCACCGGCTTGGCTCAAAACTTGGTTTCTGCAGCTTTGCAAATCCCCTCTGAGTTGGCACGAGAGAAAAACAACACACAAAAACAACATCTCACATGTCAGTGGTCCTGAGGGGTTAGAAATGCAGGTCCTGCTGCAGCTCCACTAAAGTTCTTCTCACATTTTAGGTCCTATCAGCAAAGAAACTGATGGCACAAAATGCCTTTTATCAGAGCTCAGCTCTCCAGCACAGACTCCTCCTTTCCTGCAATTCTCTTTGGGGAATCATTTCTGTGTCCTTTATTTCAAACGGGGTATTGAAACACCTCCTCATTTATCCCTTTTTCGATGGGAGGCATCCAGCAAGAATTAATAATTTTCACAGACAGATCATCTCCATATCCCCAGCCTCGCCTTTGCCACCTCTCTGATTTGAACATGTAAAGTGACTTTTTCTAATTCATTCCCATCATCTAAACTTCCCTGAAGAGGCAAAAGGCCCCAGGTATGGGAGGTGAAGTAGATAGGGCAGGAATTTAATATCTCTGTGGGGTAAAGAGCCCTCCACCCTCGCACACAGCCTTTGCAAGCACACGTCCATCCCTGCTGAGCCGTTTCTGTCAGCCACAGGTATGGAACAGGGAACGCTAAAATAATAATGATAAAAAGTGGAACTCGAGCAGCAAAGAGCCTGCTATTACTTCATTGTCAGAGCAGTTTTTCCTTATCTGAGTCACATCTCCTGAGGTTTGTTCAAATCATGAGCGCTCAGCTCATTTCTCTGTTTACACCCCACGATATCTGAAAACCTTGATTAAAAGCAATCAGAAAAATCCATCATATGACAGTGAGACCGTTTGCAGACTCTGACAGTTATTAGCAAATGTTAACCTTTCCTCTGAGAAAACAGAAGGAAATCCTGCTTTAATTTAGGCTTTCAAACATCACCCCCCTCTATCTCTGCAGTAAATCAGAGCATCTCCACGAGACCATTGTTTGCAAATATAATAAGTCCCGGCTTTGTGCGTTTAAAAAACAAACAGCGAGAGCAAAGCGTGGGGAAGTGCCTGTGAATGGGAGCTGCAGCTCGGCTGGGCGCATTAATTACTGCAATTGAGCCAATGCCCCGTGAATGCCGTGCGAGGCATTAGCAGAGCTATTAGTGCTTCATTAGGGCTGCAGCGAGCACGAGGCTCATTTGCATCCTATTCCGACAGGTGCTGCTCCAGGTGTCCTATTGTCACCCTGAATTAATGAACGCCGTGCGACCCCTGCTCCTTTCATGGTCTGAGGGACAGGGAAGAATGGGGAGCGAACGGGGGGGCAGAACGCGTCTGACCCCATCTCCCAAAATCGCTTTTGCTGGGGCTTTGCCAGCTTTCATTTTGCAGAGATGAGCTCGTACCTGTCCCGGAGCTGCCACCCCTCCCCTCCCCTCCCCAGAGCTGGCAGGGCTAACGCTGGCCCCGTGCTCTGCTCTTCCTCCATCCCACAATTACCGGGGCTCGGGGCACTCCCAGGTGTGTCTGCCTTGGGTCCTGCTCACATCTCCTTTTTAAACTCATCCTTGGCCATCCCTGGCCCCTCAGGTTCTGCCTGACCCTTCCTTGCCAGTTCCTCACTCACAGACTAAAACTGGACTCCTAAAGCCACCCTGCTGTTGGTCTTCACAGTTTTATTCACGACAGGTGCTGATGATCCTTACACACACAGCAAGGCATGAGGAGTTTTGCTTTCCAGTCCCATGCTTTAATTGAAGATAATCTTAATTGAACATAGAATTGTATTTATAACTGATTTTTCAAACTTTTTGGGATACCATTTCAAGCTCTTCCCTGCAATCTTAAGAAATTCAGTTCTATTAAATAAAAGTTGATATTCTTATGCAATTAGAGCATAATTCAGGCTTTCCAGATGAAAACCAAATCCCACAAGAGCAGCACTGCCATGTCACAGAGCATCCCTCTTTCCATGCTTCTGCAGCAGCCAGTTGGCCCCACACCATCCCTTTCCTGTGTTCCCTGATTTCCCAGAGCCTCCCTGGCATCCAGAAACCATCACCCCTGGCTCGGGCACTCCTGTCACAGCCACTGTTTGTGGTGGGCCCTGCTCAGTGACAGGGGAGCAGTGGCTGCAGAGGCCTTGGTGGCTGCTGTCACCTGCCTGATGGCTCCCAGCAGCTCCTCACCTTCCCCAGGCTCTTCTGGCAAACAGGGAATGCATTCCAGCCTCATCCCAGGGCTGCCCTCTGTGCCTCTGGGGGCATGCAGAAGCTTCATTGTATCTGCAATATTATTGCCCATAAAAAGCCACAAATTCCAGGCTGTCCTCATTTCCTTCACTAAGGTAACAATTGAAGCTCCTGCTGTTTATGTGAAAAGAATATTCTTGAATTTCCTAATATTCCAGAAATTCATCCCAGCCTCCCTCACTCCACTGAGGTACAGCCAGAGGGAGGAAACCTGGCCTTCATGACACGTTTCTCAGCTCCTGCACTAACAAATGTCCTTGACCTGGGGAGATAATGAGCACTTTTCTAAAACACACAGATTCATGGCCAGAAGAGCAGGTGAATAAACTTATCAGGGGACCAGGTCCTCTAGGCTTCAGGTTGCCTGCCTGGCTCACCTTCTTATTTAACCTGGGCATATTTTTATACAACTTGGGCATCTTTGAATTTACCTTGTGCATC
Organism: Parus major; assembly: GCF_001522545.3. Classification (NCBI taxonomy): domain Eukaryota; kingdom Metazoa; phylum Chordata; class Aves; order Passeriformes; family Paridae; genus Parus; species Parus major. The sequence goes on along the minus strand of NC_031792.1, from coordinate 6,047,555 downwards.
TTTAATTTAGGATCTGCATCTTTCTGTTTAGCACGCCCATCTTTTTGTACAACTTGTGCATTTTTTTATATAACTTAAGCACCTTTTCATTTGCCTTCTGCATCATTTTGTTTAGCCTGTGCATCCTTTCACTCTGGCTGATGAGGCAACAGCCTCTCACACCTGCACTCCCCTCTTGCACTGCCCCCGCACCCAACCAAGGCTGTGAGCTTGCTCAAAAACCAAAACTCATTTCAACTGCTTTTTTTTCATCCCTTTGTCTTTTAAGAATCCGCTTGCCACAAATGGCACTTGCTAAATGACTGTCCAGGCAGACACAAAGGTGCAGCACAGGGGGAAAGGCCCCGTCAGGTGCTGCAGAAGAGCCCCCGGTTCTATGGAGCATTGAAAGACAAGAGCTGGTTCTTGTCATTGCAGCCTCTTGGGAACATTTGCCTGCCATGCACCCGGCTGTGATCTGGAAGGAGATTTGCACCTGTCCCAGCAGCCTAAAATCAAACAATGACAGCACTGAGAGAGCCAAGGGCACGGAAAGGGAGCTGTGCTCCTCTGCTGCTCTCAGGTTCTGGTCACCACATCACACATTTTCTGTGCCTCCCAGACACCTCACACACCTCTTTGCCCCTGAAAACAGCCCGTGGCTAATGTGGCCTTTGGCTGTCAGGAGTGGAAGGAGAAGAGGTGTCCCTGGCAGTGGGCAGGGCAGTGAGCAGGCAGTGCCACAGGACTCTGGACACACTTTGGGGTTCACTCCCCCCATCCTGCTCGGGCTGCAGGGCTGGGACCACACAAACCCCTACAACGTGTCCCACCAGGCTCCTGTTGATGCACTGGTTTGGGTTCTGGGGCTGCAGAGCACACACTCTTTCTCTCTGTGTTTCACAAGTACCAGAGCACTTTATGTCCTATAAATAGTTCTTTCCTAGTTTCAAAAGCTGCAACTCTTACATCCAGCTGCTTTGAACTGGATTTCAGAGAGATTTTCTGCTGACATTTCAGGCACCTGCACGTTCTTTATCCACGGCTTACGAAACTCTGTGGAGATTTGTCACTTCTCAGCCTTACCTCAGAAGAGCATTTCCTATTATTATTTTACAATTAGTTAAATCAAGGCACAGAAACCTCTAATGATTTGCCCTGGGTTTCTGGGTAAGGAGAAGGAATAAAGCCAAGGAGACTCCACTTGCAGGGTTTGATTGTACCCGAAGTTGAGAGTTTTTAAAGAAGACCATGTGAGCTGATTGTTATCTGCTGAGCAGAGCAGATAGCAGCTGAGAGATCTCTCCTCAGTATCTTCTCACTAAATAATAGATGGCTGATTAGGATCTCACATGCTAAGAAAACTTTGTTACAGATAATGTTCAGGTTTCTGAACATGTTTCTCTTCTAGAAGTATCCTTATCTCCATAACCCTTTAACTGAGTCAGAACAGAAGGTGAATATCCAAGGGCAGGACTTGGGCACAATTCCTGGGGAAATTCCCTCCTCCCAACCCAGGATGAGCAACCCTCAAGTTGCCCCTGTGCTTGTGCTGGGCAAAAACACCCTGGGGGATGGCTCCTATTCCAAACAGCTCCAGGAATGGGCAGGCAGAGGATGAACAGGGAATGACCAGCCCTGCCTGAGAGTTCAGTGGCTCCTCAAGGCTGCACAAAAAGTCACTGGCAGAGCCAGGAATGAACGTTAAGTGTCCTGGATCATAAATTTGTATTTTGAGACCTTGGCACAGGTTGCCCAGAGAAGCTGTGGCTGCCCCATCCCTGGAAGTGTCCAAGGCCAGGCTTGGAGCAATGTGGTCTAGTGGAAGGTGTCCCTACCTACGGCAGGGGATGGAACAAGGTGATTTTTAATCACCTCACCCCACCCCATGCAGTGATTCTGTGATATATGAAATTAGCCCTGCCTGAGCCTGTGCCATTTTACAGCTGTTTGCCAGTTAACTGCAGCACTTTACCCTGCTGTTTGTACAGGGTGAGAGCACAACCACTGTCCTTTAATCCCTGAGCTGATGGCACTCCAGAGCCCTTGGTTTCCTCAGGGCATTGCCCATCCATTGAGCCCTGCACGGCTCTGTATCAGACACTGCTGCCTCTGCAGCCACCCCAAACCCCCGGGCAGGGTGAGAGGAGCCTGGGGAGGACACGAGGCACCGATGGAAACGTGGGACAGCACAGACTGCCTCTTGTGTGATAGGAGAGGCTGGGAAAGCAGCACACACCTTGTGGAGGCTCAGTTCAAACAGAATGGAGCCCTCGGGACCTGAAAAGAGCTGAGGTGATGATGTGGGTAAGGAGAGACCTCGGTGGCACTTGGGAGAGTGGTCTGTCAGGACCTGGGGGACTGCTCTGCACAGGCAGCTCCCTCTCTGCTCCTCTGCTCCCTCCCCGTGTTCTGTTCACATTTCTCCTCCTGCTGGAGTGCACACACCTTCCACATCCCACATTTCCAAAGGTTTGCCCTGCCACCCAAACTGCCCTAGCCTGGCACACAACTGCACGTGGTGAGCAAAGGGCAGCTCACAAGGTGGAGTTACTGTGGCTTATGGTTATGTTAATTAATGATTCTTTTTTATTTTTGGAAGCCTGCAGCTGTTAGTTTTGAAACAACAGAACCCCACACTGCAATAGGGTAAGAAACGGATGGATGAAAGAGAGAATCAGAGCAGGGTCCTGAGCCTGTACTGGCTGCAGGGTTTTAAACACATCAAGTTTGGCTTATGCAAGAACCCATCTGGTATTCAGGCCCTGCTGAAACGCTGGCAGTGCTATGAGGATCCATGGAGCAGCTCCACAGGCACACACGTGCATTCTGCCTCCTCCTCCTCCTCCTCCTCCAGGGCACTTGCTGCAAACCCCTGGAAAACTTACTGGCCTTCACACTCTGTCTTGTCCTCTGGAATGGCCTTTGGTCTGTGGGAAAACATTCCCACCATTCTCCAAAGCCACACTGCAAATACGTGCAGGACCCCAAAGGCTGGGAACCGTGCCCATGTCTCAGGACAGGCTGTGGGATGTTACTGAAGGACAGTGATGGGAACAACCACTGATCTCTGTCCATGTCATGGCACTGCAGGACAGCCTGCACTGAGATCTCTGCTGCTCCTGAACAAAGCCAAAGTCATTCCCAGCCTGGGAGAACATCGCTGCAGCCGGACCAGAGCAGGCAGGGAGGGAGCAGAGGATTTCTGAGTCCCACGGATGAGAAACTGAGGTACAGAGAGGTGAAATGCCTGAGATCCTCCAGTGGCACAACAACTGACTGAGCCAGGCTGGGCAATGCTGACACAAAGACTGGAGTCAATTAACACCACAGATTTTTCTGATTCACCAGAACTTAAAAAAGCCAAAGAATCCCAATCCCGGGATTGCATCAGGAGGGCACTTCCAGCCCAGCCCTGGGAACAGCGTGTGCCACTCCAGTGGTGCTGAGAAAAGGCAGATTCAGATGGGATCAGGTGCAGCTGAGGTCTAAGGAATAACCAGGAGAAGGAAGATATGAAGGAATCACAAGGGATTTGTTTGTCCCAGCAAAAGGAAGAGGGAGGTATGGCAGTGGTCTGTAAATGCACTGGGGACAGAAGTCCTGGGAAGGGAAAGTGCTGCAGTGGTGCTGGCATGAGAAAGGCATGAATCAGTCATGAGCAAATGCCAGCCCCACGTCAAAAGAAAGTGTCCAGACCTCAGAAGGAAGAAGTTACAGAAGTCCTGTTCAATGAGGAGCAGTGGGGGTGGAAAGAAAATCCTTTATAGAAATCTTGGAGATTTTGGGAAAGGAATGACAGCATGTGGTCCTGTCTTGCAGCAGAGCAGAGCCCTAAAACTGCTCCCACCCTGGGGTTCAAATTAAGTGCCTTAACTTCTCTTCACTGTTCAGGAATTTTGAGGAAGACTCTCCTGTTACACACAGCAGAGACCACATTGGTCTCCAGGCACTGCTGCTGCACAAATAATTCCTCACACTAACGACCAACCATAATTACATCCTTCCTGCAGCAGAGATGACATAGGAGAATACCAGAACTGAGGAGCAGGGAGAAAACTGCAAGTTTATTCCATCCATTACTGACCAGCCTGTGTCCTGTGAGGATGAGAGCACGTCTGCTCTCAGATGCCGTGGTGCAAATCCAGAGGATTTATCGTAAGCGAGCTTGAACTTCAGGGCATTGCTTTCCCTTTCTGAAGGGGATGAACTCTGTCCCTTTGCTAAAACCTTTGCCTGCTGCTCTGGGAGTGCTGTGCAGGGAAAACATTCCTGTAGCTGGGTTTGGGATGCTCTGTGGAAATCAGCAAAGGGGAGAGACACAATTTTAACACTGACAGATAGAAAATATTGTCCCTGGCAGGAATGACTTTGGGTTTAGAGTTAAAATTGGATTCACACTTTTCCTGCCACAAAAAGGATCATACAGGGCTGCATTTCTAGTGAGGTTTTTACACAGCCTTGCACACTCCAGAGGATCCAGTCTCATTGCCAAAGGCAGCACAGAGGAAAGGCCGAGAGGTGCCACACAAAGTCCTGCCCTGCATCTTCTCTGTCCAATTCCTGGGTGGGTAATTCATCCCTGGCCTGCCCATGCTCCTGCTGCTGCTCCCCTTTGACAAAACCGTGCCCAGGGAGGTTGTGCAGAGGCTGGATGGGGGTGGGCAGGGCAGGAGCTGGCCCCAAACCATCACATTTCTCCCTTCCCCTTCTAGAGAGATCATGGATTTCCAGCACAATCCCAGTATCCTGGGGGAATTCACCATTGCTGTGACAATGTGACACACATGAAACTTGCACACACACTTGTGTGACAGGAAAATGGATCCAGGAGAAATGTGTGCAGACCCTGATCAGACACTCTGTGCTCTCTGGGGCTCATTCCTTCTCCTGTCACTGGAGCTGTTAAAGACAATTTTGGGAATATTTGCAGGATGAGTTCTGGCCTAACAAATCATTCCAGCTAGTGCTTATTTTAAAGCCTGGCTGATTCTAACAAAGTCAGATGTATGAGTTTAGAAATATCAGCAAAATATAAATATTTGTGCTGTGGAAAAATATACATGGGCATATTAGATCTAATTAAGGAAGGCTGTTACGACTTGTATCATGTGAATTCTGCTTTGGGTTGGGAGTGTCATTGGCAGAGGAATTGTCCCTGCTGCAGCACAGTGGCCCTGAAGGACCTCTGACTGACCAGACTGGTCTGGATCCTCACTGGCCTTGGAGACACCCACAGCAGCTGCTCAAAACAGCTCTCAGGCTTTTGGGATCTATGTTGAAGGGATCTGTCCCCTTTTCAGCTTGTACTGTATCAATCATTTCTGCCTCTGGGGATTTTTTCAGTGCTAGAACCATGGAAGGTGTTTAAAAACCCCCAATCCCTGGGCAATTCTGACACCAGGAACTTGTGAACAGAATTTCTGCATCTCTGCTGGTGCCTTGCTGAGTGACCAGATGCTTCCTGCATTTCATCTCCTGGTTGTTTTTCCTTTTTCCCTTTGCCTGCTTGGATTTTGGGCTCGTATTCCATTCACATGCCAGGGTTCTCCCTGATGGGAGCCTCTGGGGACAGCTCCCATAATACAGGGAATTAATCATAGAGCCACGACTTCTGGTTCTAATCAGGAGCCAGTCCTAAAGGCTGAGCTGCAGCACAACCCTCACAGACAAATCCTCAGAATTTAATAGGGATTAAATCAATGGAGTTTGTGTGGAAATTAAATTATACTGTATAGAAATTGTTCCATAAACAGAACACAGCAGAAAAGGCAAAACTTCCTTGATTTTCCCCAGGATTTTACAGTAGGGATATCATTTTCTGATGCTTTTTTCTGGACATTCCAAAATGACTTGATTAAAAATGACATTTTTGACTGTAAAGGTGGGTGAGAACACCTCACAGAAGTGCACAAAATCCTGCAGAAAGGCAGTAATGTAGAGAGGCAGTGATGTTTACTCTTTTCCTGGGTTAAAATAATGCAACTCCTGCTGCTTCCTCAGTCTTGGGTGAGCAGGATTCCCTGGAAACTCTGTCCCTGGATGTGGTGCAGGAATCCTCTGCTGCCTCAGCCTGGTGTAACCAGTGCCTTGCTCTGACCACCCTTCCACACCACGTATGTTCAGGCATAAACAGCCAAGTCCAGAATCCCCAGTCCTGTTCCACATTCTGCTGTTCCTGAGTGCTGATGGTTTGAATAAATAGGACTTGGATTTCAGCTGCCTGCTCTGGGCAGGCTGAGCTGGCAAATTCCCCTTGTCTGCACACCTGGGTGGCCGAGAGGCTGCACAGCCCAATTTCTCCTCTCCTGTCTAACCCTGCTGAGCTCTCGGCTTTGGCTGAGAGGATAAAACCTAAGCATGAGCTCTTTACACTGATTTCAGTGGGAATTTGCAGATATGCCGTGTCTATTCCTCAGAACCAGGCCCAGCTTCACTCTGAACTCGGCACTAACATCAACTCCACACTTTTCCAGTGGATTCTGGGTGTGTTTGGAGGATTTTTATAGATATCTACTCAGTCCTGAGTCTAGCTTGTGTTCCTCTGTCTGAACAGGAAAACAAGGGATTCTTGTCAGTCAAGTGAACAAGAACTTGGGATTTTTATGCAGAAAAAGCCTCAGGTGTGAGATATGGGGGTTATAGAGAAAGGGAGAATCTCAGCAGAACAGCTGGGAAAAAAGGCTTTCCAAAGGAAAAGGGTCTTCAGTGCAGAGCAGAGTTTGGATTTTGCAGCCATAGGCTGTTCCTTGTGTGAATGGCAGAACTGAAGGAGAACTGCAGCCCCACACAGCTGAGGGAAAACCAGCACAAGAAGAGGGTAATTGCCCTTCAGTGTGGTGGTTTGAAAATAATCCAAATTAAAATATCATATACAGGGCTGCCAGTTCTGCTGTGTGCCAGGGCAGTGGCTGTGCATATGTGACATTTTGGGAAGCATTTCCACCAGTGGCCCACACATTTCAGGACACAAATTCCCAGGTTCAGGTACCAAAGTTCACAACATCAGCCTGAGAAAATCACTGAGACCTCAACACCTGATATTTGCTTCAGCAGGACATTCTGAGTATCTCCAGTAACACACCAAGCCTTTGGGTGAGGAGTTCCCCTTCCTGCTTTACTACATTTTAACTACTAAAAGCTGCCAGTGCTGATGGCTCTGGCAGTGCTTTCCTTTCAGCAGCACTGAGTTCTTGCCCCTCTGCTGCTGGCAGAGATGAAGAGAGCACTGAACTCCAGGCAGTGGAAATACAAGGCAAAGGTTGGATGGTAAGAGCGTGTGGAGTCCCAAGGAGATTGGGAACAGGAGCAGCAGAGGAGTTACAGTTTCCTTTGTTCTGTTAAAAGGAAAAAGGAAACACATCAGGAAACCAGACTGTGGAGCACAGGAAGTCTCACTCTGGCTGATAAAAAGGAACTGATGTGAGGTTGGTTCAGATGCAGTTATAAGTCAATCAAGCTTGGAACAGCAAGAAGAGATATTCAGGAGAAACCAGGGAGTCAAATTCTGCATTTAGCTGTAAAAAGAGTATTTTAACCTCTCCTAATCTTTTCCTTATCTTCTTTATTTTTATTTTTTTTTAAGAAAAGCTGCCATAAAAAGCCATTCAAAAAAGTGTTTTCGCATCATACAGAAGTCAGTTTCCTGAACTCACCACCCTGACCCCACCATACCTTACTCCAGTTTCTTTCTTTCACTCATCAACCAACTTAAAAAACCGTATTCTTGCTGATTTATCTCTTCCCCTCAGATCAAAACCAGCAGTATTAAGAAGGGCAGTTTTTTTGCTGAATGAGGAATCAGCAGATGAGTAATGAGAGGCTCTGCTGCCCACTGGGTTATTTTTCACTGCCTCTGGATGACTGACAAGGATGGTAACGTTCAGTTCCTGGGTGTGCAGCTTTGCCAGGCTGGGCTTAAGGCTTTCTAACTTATTTTAATTGTTTCTGACTCCTTCACAGCCCTGGTGGAGTCCTGGGTCGGTTTATGCTAGAAGAACAAGGAGATAAATGCAAATAATGCATTAAGTTTATCCATGACACTTCCTCTCCTGTGTTTCTTACTGGATTTTAGTGAAAAGCCAGGAAAAGAAAGAATGCTGGACACACATGAAGGGTTATTTTCTGTACAGCATCCTGAAGAGAAGCAAAGGCTGGGAATTTTGCACAACCCCTGTCTAACTAAACCTTCTTCCTCTATTTCCCCTGGTCCTTGTCAGGCTGTTATTCCCAAGTTTTGCCTTTGGTGCTGTTTGGAGCAGCCAGAGGTTTCTCAGGAGAGGCTGAGCCTCCTGCACCCACTGCTGCACATCCCTTTGGTTTGGGGCTCTGCCCTGGGCTGAAAGAAAAGCTTCTGGTGGGAGAGGAAGGGCAGGAGGGAGGCACCGTTTGTGGTAATTCAGTACCAGAGACAGGTTTCCAGGTGGGTGTTACTGGCAGGGAGATACACATCAGTAATTATGGGGCCTGCTAATGAGAGGAAGGAAGAAAACAAGCAGAAAATGCATCAACATCTTGAAGGCTTTGATACCTGAAGCTCAGCAGAGCAGATCAGGCTCTGTCCTATCACACAGGTTGCTGCTCATGCGACTTTAAGGGTGACAAGGACACCCGGGTGTGTGAGGTGACACAGCACCCACAACTCGGCTCCACCTGATAAACCATTCCCAAAGGAGGCAGAATCCCACGTTTGGGGGGGATATTTTAGTCTGTATTTTCAAACCCAGCTATAAATGCGTAGCCACAGTCTTGTCTGAAAACATTTGTTGGCTCAGAAAACATCCTTGGCCCTTGCCCAGTGTTGTGTGACAGGCCCCATGTCACTGAGGTGGCCTCAAACAGCTCCTTTTAGGTGCCAGAGCTTCATGTGCATGGGGCACCTGTGTTCAGGTGTGCACCAGAGCACAGGACAGGCACAGGCAGGGAAACAGACCTGCTGTCCAATCCAGGTGAGAAACCTGAAGAGAATTTCACATTTCTGGTGCAAATTGGCTTCAAACCAAGAACTAAATTCAATGTGCTAGAGCTGCTTTTTCTAGGAGCAACATCCATGCACACAGACTTCTGCAGCTTTAGGGGTTCAGCCAACCCACAAATACCTGAAGCCCTGAAGTTAAGGCTCCCTTGGCTGCTCTAATTCTCCTGCTGGTGTATGTTTGCACTGAGGTGGGACACGGGGTCTCTCTGTAAGTGCTCAGGTAGGCTCGGGCACAAGGAGACACTTTTGTTTTTCAAGGGCAGCTGATGAGGGGCTGTAAAGGAACCTCAAACATTGATGGGTTGTGGGGAAAAAAGGCAGGGAGATGTTCTGCACTGAGGCTGTACACACGTGTGTTCTGGACCTGACCCTTCGGAGCAGGTGGAAGCTGAACTCTAGAGGAAAAAGCTCCTGTAAGTCCGGGAAGGGGAGACCTGAAGGAAATAAACTCTGCTGCCTGCAAACCTTACTCCACGTGCCCTTCCCCCAGCATATTTCACCTCTCAGGGTGTCACCCAAGAGCTCCCTGGGAGGTGCAGCCGCCCCTGTTTCTCCTGATGGTGACACTGCAAGGAACGACATCCCGCACCCCACAGAACTCCCAGGGGAAGAAATGCTGCAAGCAGGGACAGGAGCTGTTCCTTCCCCCATCTCAGAAGGAACAGCCCAGAATTAAAATCAATAACTAAAATAAAAGCATTAAATCCTCAAGACATGCACTGCTACTCCTTTGAGTGACCACATCCTGTGAAGGTGAAGAGAAACTACACCAGGCTCTCAGCACCTCCTCAAAGCCTCGGAGAGAAACCCCAAGGGCTTCAGATCCAAGCAGTTACATTGTTTTGTTGGATAAAGGTTTACTTCAGAGCAATCATCCTTTTTTGAGCAGGAAAAAATACACTACAGGCTCGGAAAAGGCTTTGCCAGTGTTTGCTGGCAAGTGGGAGTCAGCACTGAACACTCTGAGCTGACAGGACCCAGCAGGACACCGAGGCTGGGAGGTCATGCAAAGGCAGGAGATGTCCCTTTGCACACAGATCTCGAAGGGAAAATGAAGCAGCAGCATCAAAATATCCCCATCATAAAACCTTCCTAAATGGTTTTTGATGTTAGAAAGTTATTATGCAATATAAATACCTTTGAATGGGGATTAGGGTAGGAGGGAATATTCCTGTTCATGCTCTGGAAATTCCAGATGGTTTTGTTCCAAACTGCTTTTGAGGGACAGCAACATGGAAAGTTGTCCCTCAAATCTTTGTGATTTAATTCTTATTTTTCCAATGTGGAGATTAGGAGCTTTGCCTCAGGAGTCAACACCCTTTAGCCAGGAAAGGCCATCCCCCAGGGACCAAAGCCGGGGTGATTAAAAGAGCCAAACAGACACTAAAATTTCTCAAAAAGGAAACATTTTAGTCTGAGATCCTGATGGCCAAGTCTGAGAGCGAGAGCAAACGCCTCCAGCTCATAAAGGACAGTGATTGCTCCAAAACCCGGCCCCACCCTTTGCTATAGCAACACCAACACACCAGTCCTGCACTCGAAGCTGTCCTCCACTTGAATAATACAAAATCCTCTCTGAACGTCCCTCACAGGGGCTCTCTGATGGCCACATCAGGGTAAATTTGTTTTCATGGAATGAAGGCAACAGCCACACAAAATGTGCTTTTTCATGAACAAGCAGGCTCTGGCAAGTGTATTTGCTTTAATTATTCTCCACACATAAAGTGGAACTGAAACAATTAAAGCAGTTTGAAACCACAGCATTTGTTATTGTGAGGAAGGCCATGCATGAACATCTTGCAGTTGATGAGATGTGCCCTTTTCTGATTTATTGTGAGACAATAAAACCCAAGTCCCACAAACACAACACAAGTCAGTCAAAGTGGGGTGTTAACCCAGAGAAGATGGGATTTGAATGTTTAGAGGCACAATAAAAATGTTGGTGACTATTTAAAATTAGTGCAAACACAAGAGTCAGGAGTTTCACTGGCTCCCATCATCATCTGCTAGTGCTGTTTGCAGAATATGAACAGAAGGTGGAAATAACTCAGAAAGATTTCCTGAACTTCTTCCTCCAAAGAGCTCTTTGAGGATTGCTCCAGGGGGAACTTCCCAAGCCAGCCAGGCAGGAATTTCACAGATTATTTACAGAGTGCAGCAAAAATCACCACCAACCTCCTCAGCAGGTGATCTAATTCTCCTAAAGATAAATAATCCTTTGTTAATAAATAAAAATGTGTTCATTTTTATGGTGCATTGGCTCAGCACTGTCACATGAGATGTCAGTCAGTGCATGGTGGGGAATGATGACTTAAAATCCTGTGCTGATCCTGTGTTTTATGTTTATATCCATGGAATTCCCTGTTTGGGCTGGAAGCCTGAGGACAACCCAATTCACACTTGCACACAATGTCCACAAGGCATCCATGTCCACAAGGATATCCCAGCCACGTTTATTCTCTGACCATGCCTGGGTTCCCCCTGCTCTGAGTCCTTGGGACAGCTCGAGGCTCCAGTGGATTTATCCCTTCACCTGCAGCTGGGCAGGTGTGTAGTTAAATTACTCCAGGGAGCTAAAACCAGCAGTCAGGGAGCCATCAAGACCCTTTCTGATAAAAGGATGAAAAGGAAACGACAAGCCAAATATTGGAGATTGCAGGCAAAGGGAGAGATTGGCAAAGTAGGCTGGACCCAAACCCCTGCATCTGCCAGTCTGCAGTTAAAGGCTTCAGCTCAATTAAAACAATTTGTCTGTGGAAGAGTACTGCATAGGCTTAAAAAAAAGTCACTTGTCAAATTTAAATTGCTCAAAATGAAAATCATCTGGAGGGCACAGCTCTGTCCCAAATCTAGCTCTTGTCCTCTCCAAGGACAGGAATATTTCTGAGTTTGGGGTGGGAAGCGCCTTTCCCCATGCCGGAACTCAGATTTCATCTGGGCCCGCCCTGTGCTCTTGCTGTAGATGATGAAAGAACCTTTCTCTGTGTTCTTCTTGCTCTCCAGTCACTGATGTGCATCTTTCTGCCATATTTTTCCCAAGACAAATGCAGAGCTCTGAGATAAATCAATGCCTACATGGGAGAGCAGAGCTGAGGGCACAATTGCTGTTCAATTGCTTTGCTTTGGATGTGCCTGGGTTTGCTGTGCCGTGCCCTGGGAGTCAGACCCACCCTGCACACAGGTTAAATACAGAGCTCAGCACACCAAAAACACAGCAGCATCTCAAGCCACATCCTCTCATGCTGCCCTTCACCTGTGAGAAGCCAGGCAAGGGGGTCTCACCTTTCCCTGCAGCAAATCTCTCAGGGTGGGGGGCTGGCACTCCCTGGAACCCAGTTTTCTGCCCAGCATGACAATTTACAAGAAGTGTCAGCTAATTCTTTGGGCAGGACGGGAGCACAGATCTCAGTGTGTGGCACATTGTCAGAGGGGACAAACAGGACACCTGCAAAGTGCTGCTCTGGAATGGCTCAGAGAAGGAGCCCAGGAGGAGATCCTGTCTCTGAATCCTGTGTCTGAGGATTGCTGCACTTGCAGGGCAGGGGCAGAGAGGGCAGGCCCAGGCCTGGGGCACTGACCTGGGCTGTGGCCGAGTTCCTCCTTTGGCCGCAGCCTCCAACGTGACTGAGGCAGCCCGAATGTCGCAGTTCCTCATCCCCAGACCGCAGCCGGGGGGGCAGCTCCGTGCAGCGGGGACAGGAGCAGCTCCCGGGGGCTGCAGGAGTTACGGGGAGAGGGGAATGGCCCAGCTCTGCTCAGGGGATGGGGCACGGGGCTCCTGGCCTGTGCCCAAAGCGGGTCCATGTGTGCACCGCAGCAAAGGCACAGATGGGGAATTTCTGCACTTTCACTGCACAATATTTAGGGCTCCACAAATCAAAGAAGGTTGTGGTGCATTAAATGTATCCTGAATGAGGGCCAGGTTACTTTTGTACAGATCTGAGGAGGTGGAGGGGAAAGCCTGTCTTATTCCAGCTGTACCTTCCAAATATTGTGCTTTCAACACTCCTGCTTTCTCCCTTCCTTCCTGACGTTCACCCTTTCATTCCCTCTTTCTTTCCTCTTTCCATTTTCTCTTCCTGCCCATCTCCTTCCCTCCCCCTTCTCTTGAGACCCTTCCAAACTTTGCACTTGTCACAAGCTTCAGTCTAAGGGAGACAGTTTCAGTTCCTGCCTGTTTGCAGCTTCGTTCTACCCAGGTCAGCAAAATAAAAAAAAAAAGAGAAAAAAAATTTTAAAAAGATAAAAAAAAATAAAAAGCACTTTTAAGAAGAGCTCAAGACCCCACCCAGCCAGGCTATAGGCATCTTTCGAAATCCTCCAACCCAAACACACCCACAGTCTCTCGCTTCAAGGCTCCTCTGTTCGAGCGGCTTCTGTTCCGCAGCGCTCCCCCAAGAAGATCCCGTCACAATCACACAAGGGACCCCCAAATGCAGCCCTCTGCTGCGTGGGCTTGGGGAAGCACCTCAGGGAACTTGGAAGGGCTCGGTTTATATTTCCAGGGGCCGAAGCAGCGGCCGGCTGGCCGGAGGGCAGGAGGGGAACCGCTCTCCCAGCCCCAGCAGCGTCCCTGGTTGCTCAAGGCCACCAGAAGTTGGTTATGTTGGTGGTTTGTTTGCCACACTCTGCTTCCCTTTCCCCCAAGCCAGGATGATGTTTCTCCTCCAGCTCGGGGCTTTTTCCCCGCCAAAAAGCCCCAGAAAGCTGCTGGAGGAGCCGCACGGGCGAGCCCCAGAGCCAGAGAGCTCTCGGCCGGGGCCGGCCCCGGGAGCGGGGCCAAGGGCACAGCACAGCTGGGGCGGCTCCGAG
>NC_031792.1:6026422-6033472 GCF_001522545.3 Parus major | reverse complement strand
CGGAGCCTCCACTGGAACCGGGTCCCGGAGCCTCCACTGGAACCGGCCCCCGGAGCCGGGACCGGCCCCGGCCCCTCCTCGGGCCCTGGCCCGGGGCTACGAGCCGGCTGCGAGCCCCCGAGCCCCGGGCAGGAGACGGGAAAGCCGCGAGACGCGGCGGCGGCGAAAGAGGAGGAGGAGAAGGAGGAGGAGGAGGAGAGAGCCCGGCAGGAGCCGGCCCCCAGCCCCGCGCCCCTTCCCAGAGCCCCCCCAGGCAGAGGGGACCGCCAGCCCCTCCTGCCCCCTTACCTTAATAGTGCCGTCCATCGGGAATAACTTCCAGCCGGGACCAGCAATATTCCACACATTGACCCGGTTTAGCCTGCGACTGACGCCTCCTGAAGTTTTTTATCCTTCTCTCTCTTTTCGCTCTTCTCGCTGCCCTTCCAGCGGTTTTGTTGCTCTCTCCGTACCCCCTCTCCCCCACTCTCTCACCCTCCCTCTCTCTCTGTCGGTCTCTCTTTTTTTAACTTTGGTTGTTGCAGCAGAGCGAAAAAGAGACAGTTAACCGGATGAAACGTTTTTTTCTGCTAATTTTGGGAAGTGAAGTCACTCGAGGAGGAAACCTTCGTCTCTACGCTGGTCCTGCCTTCTTGATGAAAATATATATATTTTACATACAGGATATTTGCTCCATTTAGATAAGAAGGGACAGAACAATAGGCACCTCTGTCACAGCTCTTGTTTGTCGCTGGGACAGCCCGGCCAGCCAGACCTTGCCTCGCACCCCAGCCCGTGTTGGCCAGCCTGTGTCATCCCACGGTTTAGTTTAACGTGGGGTTTTGCCATTTTTTTTTCTTTTGGCTGGAGCAGCTTTAGCCTGACTCACCGAATTTCCGTCTCTTCCCACAGATTTTTTATTAATGCGTTTTCCAGTCAACGGGAAAAATGAAGGGGAGAAAACCGTAAATGCAATTCAGTGACAGCAGGCGGAGGGAGAAAAGAAAAAGTCTGGCGATTAAAACGTATTTAAAGCATATTTCGAGCCCTCTCCTTCACGTCTCCCAGCACGAATCGTGAGCCGAGGGTGCAGCCGCTGGCAGGAGCGAGCGGTGGGTGCAATAATGCAGGACAGACAGACGGCCCCAGCCATTAAACACAGGCTGCGGATGGGGCTGAGGACAAGGCGAGACTCTCGACCACTTTCGTCCCTTCCCCTCACTTCCACTCGTTTCACGGGCTGGGAGATGGGGCTGGGAAAGGAAAGCACCTTTCCGTCATTTCTTTCAGGTGCCGGGGGTCCTTTCCCAGCCTCCTCTCGCACCTCGCTGAGATGTTCAACCCCTTCCGAG
This sequence comes from Parus major, assembly GCF_001522545.3. Classification (NCBI taxonomy): domain Eukaryota; kingdom Metazoa; phylum Chordata; class Aves; order Passeriformes; family Paridae; genus Parus; species Parus major. Next base: position 6,032,141 of record NC_031792.1, on the reverse strand, counting down.
CGGAGGGGGGGACACACCCCACTTGAGAAAAATGTTAAAACCTCACAATAATTATCAGAACAGCCGAATTTAGCGCTCCGCTGACGTGCAATTCTCCTCTCATTCAAACCGCAGCGAGCAGCAGGGGAGGATGGCGCGTTTTCCTTTTTCCGGGAAAAGCCGAACCCTTCCAAAGGAGCCGGGGAAAGGAGACAATACCCGCCTGTCCAGTTCCCCTGCTCCCCGGCCTCGGCAAAATAACCACGGCGGAGCACATCATGCAACAGCCGGGGCTGCCCTTCTGCCCCGCTTCCACAACCCGGGGGGCAGAGCTGAGGGGGGAAACGGGGGTGAAGCCAAGAAAGAAAAGTGTCAGGGCAGGAGGGCATCCTGCCCATCGCTGGAGAGCGTTACCTTGTCCAGTGCCAGTCGTGTCCAGGCTTTTTTTTCCCCCTGTCTTTAGTCCAGCCACGGGGAAGGGGATGAGGGAAAGCAAAATTATATCCAAAGTTATCCTGCCCCTGCTCCTTCCAAAAGGGAAATGCAATAATGCCACCGGTGTTTCTCCCCGGCTGCGGCAGAGATGCTTTATTAATACTTTATTTCTCCAAGCCCGAAGCTGGCGGGAGAGAGCCGCAGATCCCCCTTGCCCCTCCCTCCCCTCCCTCCCCCTCCTCTGAAATTAGCCTCATCAATTCAGCTACAATTTTTCAGTTCGGATGCAGACACGGGGCTGAACGTGACCAGACCTGGAGGTTTTTGGCTCGCTGCTCGCCAGCGATTGAGGCCGCCTGCAGCCGGGAGGTGAAGGGGGAGCGCAGGGCCAGCCCCGCACCCCCGGCCTCTCCTGTCTGCTCCGGGGTCCCCCGAGAGCAGCACATCTGGATGCAGCTAGCGGGGTCAGGTCCCCCCTTGCCTAGGGCCACAAAACTGGAGTTCAATTAAAAAAAATCACGGTTAACTCTTTGCTGTCCTCATTCCTCTCGCTTTTCCCTGCCCTCTGTCCTGCCCCCCCGGCAGTGCTCCGGTCCCGGCTCCCCCCCCGGCATTCCCACATGGCAGGAGCCTGCAGCGACCAGAACAGCGAGAGCTTAAAGGGAAGAGTGAAACGCATCCTTTCAAAACCCGAAGGGTTTCCTCTCGCCACCAGTCCTGACAAACAACGCGGGTGAGGGTGATGGGGAGGACAGGTTGCGGATCTCCACCGCGGAAGGAAGGGGAAAAAATCCCCTGGAAGGAGCCTCTGTCACCCACGGACCTCCCAGGGCACGGGACCGACAGTGGGGGAGAGCCGGGGATCCGGGAGAGACGGGGGGGAAAACCACCTGAAAACGTTCCCAGCTCACGGGAGAGGAGCCCAGCATCCTCAAAACACCCCGAGCCCAACATCTGCAAACCCCCTTTGCCCAGCTCCAGCCTGAAGGGTCAAACAAATCCGGCCCCTGCCGCGCATCCCCGGCGCTCCCAAAGACGGGAAGTTGCCAAAGAGACCCCCCGCCATCCCACCGGGAGAGATTTTAGGAACCCAACTCTGCATTTTATGGCCAAACGGGCATCGTGACCCGCAGGGGCTTATTTTGCATGTCTGGGGATGACTCGAACGGAGCCTGCTCAAGTCACTTCTGATACCAGGACTGTCAGGGATGCTCCGGGCTTTTCCTCCCGTATTTGGTCTTAAGTAACATTTGGGAGAATGCAAGAGATAAGGGAATGAAACTCCCTTTTTTCACTCTAAAGACAAGCCGAACAATCTGCTGTTTTCCTCCCAAATAACAAAAAATAGGTGCTTTGCTTTATTTTTTCTTTCTGTTTTTGTTTTAATCCTCCCCCCCCCCAAAAAAAACCCAAAAAACCAAAACCAAAAAACAACCCCAAAAAAACCTTCAAAACCAAAGGCACTTTTAAAGTTATGCCATACTTTTTGGAAAGGCTGGAATATTCATAACCTCAGTACACCAAACTCTGAATCATCCCAAGTGGTTGTGCCGTGACTCTGGGTATTTAATTGTTATTTAACTGAGTATTTGGTTGAGGTTTTAAGTGTTGTTTAATTGAGTATTTAACTGTTACTGAACCGCATTTAAGCAAGAAAAGGGAGCTGAGCAATGTGCGCCGCTCTGGATCTGTCGCTCACCCTGCGGATGCACATGTACGTACAGCACAGGAATCGGGACCTGTTTAATGTGGTCACCACCAGACATCTGGAAAACCATTTGATGTTGGCAACCACGGAACATTTCAAATGCTTACATCGGCTAGATAGAAATCAGTTACTCCTCTATTATTATTATTATTATTATTATTATTATTATTATTATTATTATTATTATTATTATTATTATTATTATTATTATTTTTCTCTTGCACTCCGTTAATGAACGGAATTGTCGAGCGGAGTTTTTAATTAGTTGAGCATTGATGTCGGGTGCTTGGCACATCCCCAGCGCCGCTCCCCAACCTCCGGGCTGGGTCCCAGCAGCTGCAGCCCCACACGGAGGTGAAAACGCCGTGTTCGGAGCGATCCCAAATAAAGGAATGAGGAGCCACTGGGGGGATGTGGCTTGGACCCAGAGGAGTTTCGTTTCCAGACCCAGAGGAGTTAACCCTCGCTGTGGTTGGGTGCCAGTCCCTCGCAGAACCCCAAAGATTTGGATTTTCTGTCTCTTACCCACACGGGATTAGCGGGCATCGCTTCATAATTAAAACCGTCCGGTTATTCCCTAGGAATAAACACAATGAAAACCTTCCCGAGCCCCACTGCAGATTGGGAATCTGATTTTCCGAGGATGGGAGAGGGGCTTGGCTTGTGTCACCCTCTCTGACCCCAAGAGCATCAGCCGAGCTCTGGTTGAGCCCAGGCTGGAACTGTCGCTGTGAAGTGACGCGGTGACAGGAGAGGGGAGCTCAGAAAAACCCCAACACCATCCACGCCCTGGCTTCGCCGCTAGAAAGTGCCTCATTTCCCACTAACTGTGACAAAGTGTCCCCTTTTTAAAACGAGCATTCAATACACGTGTAATTCCATAACCCGCGCCGGGTACCTCGCGTTTATTGTATATCTAATAACACCACTTTTTACATAACCTGCCATACGTTCTTTTCTCTCTAAACCTGTGTACAATTCCCATCATTCTGTACGTGCAGGGGGACAGAGTTTATCCCACTCCAGCCTTCACTGGAGGGAAACTCTCCCCCATCTCCAGAGAAAGTTTAAAATCCCCGGCTCTGACTCTGCTCTGGCACCGACCCCATGGCAGAAAGGAAAACGCGACGTGTTTGTTTATTTTCTAACCCCACATTCTTACAAGCAAAAGCCCAAACTGCAGCCTTGGGATTTGATCCCCAGAAACGAATCCCAATTTTAGACCCAACTAATTGGGCAAAGCTCCGCTTTTCAGCTGCAGCAATAAAAGGGAATCAGGAGAGTTTTCCAGCCGCAGAACTGAAGGATCGGATCCCTCCTCCCTACAGGAACAGCCCAGGAGCTCTGGGAACCTGAAGCCGGGAAGTTATTCCCCGCTAATCGGTACTAAGTAAAACATAATGTCTTAAAAGTGGGGTGGAGAAGATGCAGTAGCTTTGAAGCTGCATCGCAATGAGGGGCGAGCGGGGCGAGCCAGGGGTGTCCTGGCTGCTTTTATTTGAGTTCCATGTCCCAATAAAACAGCCCCCGCCCTCCCTCCCCCATCCCGCAATTATTGAAAAGCTGAGGCACAAAAAACAAAAATACTGAAGGCCAAAAAAACAGACTGCAGTGCACTAGCTCCGAACGTCTGGCCCCTCGCTTGAGGCCATAATTAATTTGAGATTTATTTTTATTGGAAAACCCAGTCTCGTCTGACCTTAGCCAAACAAGACTTCAGCGAGACCCTTGATGCGCTTGAATGGAACAGAATATTTCTCTCTAACTTCTCTTCAGGCGGCTGTGCCTGCTTTGAATTTGTTCCTCAGACTTCATATATTTGGAGCTTTACAGGAAAGATTTAAAGTATTTTTCCCCCTTAGCATTCACTCTCTCTTTTCTTCCCTTTTGCTCCCCTTTCCCTCAACACCTCCTCTCCTAAGCACGGGGCTGGGAGAGCACAGGGAGGGCTGGAATAGAAAATTTCCCGGATCCAGCATATTGGGAGGGGGCGTTTTTCTGTAAATTGGGAAAGAACGGAGCCATTAAAAGGGCTGGAGAGGGGGGTTGGTTGCTGCTGCCTAAAGACGGAGGTCACTGGAAAAGCTCGTCCCTTGTGCACGGATAATTTTTGAAAGATCCGACGTGCCACATATCCAGGAGAAAAACAACTTTTCTCTCTCGTCGACTTAAATTCAAGCCTTGTCTTGAAGGTCAAGTGGGGAAGGAGCAGTGCCAGCCCTTCCCCAGGCAGCGCGGGGGCTGAGCACGGGAAAAAGGCAGGACACGGGGACACGGAGAGGGATTTTTCTCTTTAAAGTAGAGAGGTCGGTGAAAACAAGACCGAAATCCTTTAGCACCAAGCTGTCATAAGGCGTTGATCAACGACTTGCTAAAGTCCGACAATTTAACAGCGTCTGTGCCCCGAGAAATGGAAAAGGGAAAGGAAGAGGAACGATTAGGTATAAAGGGAATTAGTGATCGCGGAGGGTGAGTGACAGAGCTGCTGTCCCCAAGGCTGCTGCAGTCCCCACCCTCTCTGGAGGTGCCCGTCCCGTCCTCCCGAGCCCGGCGAGAAGGATCGGAACCCTTCGGGGTGCCAGGAATGGGGGAAAAGGAAAAAAGAAGAGGCAGAAACGGATAAAGCGCTGGAGGATGCGCTCAGAAGGAGCATCAGCACCCGGACCGGGAACAAACCAGTCCAGGGAGGTTTTGGTTTTCCCTTTCCTGCCGGGCTCAGGTTCTGCAGCTGCTCCTGGGAACACGGGCAAATTTCTGCCCGCTCCGCCGGAGCATCCCTGAGCACCTGCGGGCTGAGCCCTCCCGGCTCCCTCTGCAGCGCCTTTACCTCGCTCGCTCCAGCGGGCACCAAAACAAACGAAATCCCGGGATATTCTCTCCTGGCAACCTGTCCTCTGCTCCTGTTCAGCGGGCAAGGGACGTGTCCGTGCCAGGGTTTGGCAGTGCCCTCTCCAAAGAAAACTTCACTGTTTTGTCCTTAAAAAAAAAATTTGCCCCCTCTCTCTTTAGGGCTTCTGTAAACTTTCCAGGCGGAGGGAGAGCAAGAACAAACCCAATATTGTTCCCAGCCACGCAGCCCCTTTCCCCTCCATGAATATCCTTCTTTGTGCTGCACCACAAACCTCACGGCTGAGTTAAACCCGGGCTTAAAGCGAGAACCCCTCACTTGCACAGAGGTTCCTTCCCGGAGCCAAATCCATCTCCGTGCCCTTCCCAAGGCCGGGGCCGCTCTCGGCAGGAGCTGGCCAGGGGCACCAGGACTGGCTGGGTCATTCCCGGCACGGCAGAGGGAAGGAAAAGCGGGACTGGGGCCGGGACAGCCGCTCCTCGCTGCCCTCTCCTTTCCCCCTTCTCCAAGGAACTTTCCCTGGAGGGGCTGGAGTGGGAACTGCCCCGAGAGCAGAAACAGCAGGAGCAGGAAAGGAGCTCCAAGAGAAGGAAAGGAGCTCCAGGAGCAGGAAAGGAGCTCCAAGAGAAGGAAAGGAGCTCCAGGAGCAGGAAGGGAGCTCCAAGAGAAGGAAAGGAGCTCCAAGAGAAGGAAAGGAGCTCCAAGAGAAGGAAAGGAGCTCCAAGAGAAGGAAAGGAGCTCCAAGAGAA
>NC_031792.1:6025289-6025987 GCF_001522545.3 Parus major | reverse complement strand
AGGAAAGGAGCTCCAGGAGCAGGAAAGGAGCTCCAGGAGCAGGAAAGGGAGAGAGACTCATCCCGGCCCCGGGCTGCCTCGGGCAGGGCAGGGCACGGGAAGCAGAAGTAGAAGCGCTGAGTTCGTGAGGAGGAGGCGATAAAGGAGGACATGAAGCGCTTGGATGTTGCCCAAGGGCAGAAGAAAAGCTCGAGTGAATAATGAACTCCCGAAATGATCCTTGTGCCACTTTACACACATCTGAAACCACAGACTGGCAGGCCAGGAGGGGAGCAAGGGCTGCTGTGACCTGGAGGAGCTCCTTGCAATGGTAATAATTAAAAAATCAGATTTCAGAGGCTATGTTATGGCCCCAATTCTTTTCATATCCCTCTAGTCAGTATTCTAGACAGTAATAGTGTTGTCTTATTTTAAAATTTAATTTCCCAATTATATTTTGTGTTTCATTCTCCAAAATCCTTGTGTTTGGATTAGCGCCCTCTGATACACTGTGAATTATTAAATACTTGCAGATCAGTCAGTCCCTGATGGGCTGAGGAATAGCAATTCTTCTACAGTTATGCAGAAAAAGCCAGCAAGGATCAAAATTATTTTTCATTTCTATGAGTTCCCAGCCTGCCATTGAATTAAGGCTCTACAAGAAGTGGGTATGAGAAGAAGCTTGGGTTCCCTGTCAGGAGTTCTGTGGGGTTGGGTTC
>NC_031792.1:6010281-6023887 GCF_001522545.3 Parus major | reverse complement strand
TTCTGTGGGGTTGGGTTCCCTGTCAGGAGTTCTGTGGGATCTGTTATCAGTGCTTTTGATAACCCTTCAGTGCTGTGACAGAAATCAAGGTTACAGCAGCGAGGAGTTCAGCTCCGATCTGAGTGACTCCACATAAAAATCCCAGTTAAAACAAAGTGTTTTCAAATGAAATCCTCCTCTGCCTCCTGCAGCTCCCTCACCTCTCTGCATTTGGAAAGCCATGACAAGAACCCCGTGGCCTGAAGGTGATCACAGAGTATTTGGTGAATTTTGCTCCTCCTGGGAATTCCTGGAACACCCCAAGGGCTCCAGCCCAGAGAGGCAAAGTGTTTTCTGTCAGGCACAAAGTAAAGCTGAAGTCAATGCACACTGTCCATCTGTAGAAAAGATCAATCCCAAACTCTCTTTTTCTGCTGGGGGTGGTGTACACATCCCACAAAAGTAACGAAGAAGACAGCAAACAAGGTTTTGTGGAGAAGGAATGACACGAAAAGTAATAATAACAAGCAGAATAGACGCTGAAAGAGGGAGGAATTGGGACTCAATCTTCTGCTTTTCAAGCCTTGTTCTCCCCTGAGCTTGGGAAGCCCTCCCAGGTCAGTGTGGGGCAGCAGGAAGGGAAGGAAGGCAGGGGGGTCCCAGGGGGACCTTGTTCAGCTGCAGCCACACTCTAAAGATGGGGAAATGCAGCAGTGGAGAGTGGAGCTGTCCTGCTCAGGAGCACCGAGCTCACTCCACCAGGGAGTGGATCCATTCCCACATTTCCCACTGCCTGGAACATCCATCAATCCCAGCTCTTCTGTGAATAAGCCAGGCACTGACAGAGCCCCTCTGCTGCCTCTGGATGCATTTGTGTCATCTGAAACTGCCACCAAACAGACACTGATGTCACCCCTGTGTTTAACCTTCAAACTTCCTTGAATTTCACCCCTTTCCCACCTTTATGAACAGCTCTGAATGAACTGCCCAGATACCATCTGGTCCCACTGGGACAGAGCTGCCCAGCTCAAACCACTGAGAGTCAGCAGCAGACATTTCCTTTGTCTCCAGAGAATTCTGGATCAGACTCCATTGAAACCCTGTTGATTATTTTAAGCACAGGAACAAATCCTTTCCCCAGTGCCACTGGTGTGGGAGAAGCTCTGCAGACAAAATAGCAGAGACAGTGTCCTTGCCCAAAATAAGGAGGAAAGGCTGTGTTAGAGTCCAGCATCCCACAGCTCATCCCTCCCTCCGCACTGGGTGAGGCTCACCTGGGGAGCTCTTCCTGGTGGATACAGCACAAATTTCTGGGAAGAGAACTCTGTCCCAGCCTTTTCCCTGCAGGACTTCCCGAGGAGGCTGCTCCCACAGCCATGGACAGGCTCCCTCAGTCCTGCTGGGACACTCAGTTATTCAGGCCTGGCTCTCAGCTCCACTTGATTCCAAAGGAATCTTGCTCCTAACAGGAGCAGCCTGGATCTGTGACAGTGACACCACACCAGAGGATGTCACAGGGCCTTCATCTCCTCCTTGCAAACAGAGCAGCCCAGGGCATTTCCCACATCCCTGGACTCCAGCTGGCCACAGCCAGTCACACACTGTGGAACACCTTCCTTTGCTTGAACTCGGAGGGGATTTGCCCTCCCCAGACTTGGATTTCAGCTGTTTTCTACAATTTCTGTTCCAGAACCTGGTCCAGAGCTATGTGAACTTAATGAGCAAAATGAACTCACCAACATTCCCTGAAATACCAAGGTGGGAGAGGGATTTTGGGGGGATATCAGCCCAATGGAGAATCCTGCCCATTCCTGGTTGGATTTGTTGTAGAAATGTGGAGCAGCTGCACAAGCTCACCCAAAGCCACAGGACCTGGGATCATCCCAAGCTCGCATTTCCACTGCTGATTGTCCCAACCAGCTGCCCAAACTGAGGCACAACCTCAGGATTATTCCCAGGAATCGTTCAGTGGATCATCCCCAATAACGTGGATGCACACGAAAATCCCAATGGGGCACAGAGCATTGAGAGAGGGAAAGGGGGAAAAAAAGAGAGACCAAATTCCTGTAATAAATTATTCATTACAAATTATTCACCCAGCTCTAGTTAACACCCTCCTGTGTTTCTTCACAGACAGGAGAGGCTTGTGGTTTAGATTTTCCCTAAGTGCTGCTGCATGCTGGGTTTGCCTCAAACGTGTAACCCAGATGTCCCAGGCTTGGTTTATTTACATTCTTGGGAGCTGTTGTGAAAAAAACCCTATATGATGTCAAATATAATATAGAGCTCAACTGAGGTATAAAGGGACAAGGCTGTGCCAACCCTGCTTTGGTTTTTGCTTTAATCTTTAAAAAAGAAAGAGGCACAAGTGGCCCATTAAATACATTGCAAGGTCCATTATTTTTTAACTTATAATTAATAAATAAATATGCAAACAAGTCTTTAGAGTGTGAGATCCAGGAATATCAATTAAAAAACAAAACAACTGAAGTTAATTTTCCCACTAAATTGCATGGAAATGTTCAAGCACAAAAAGCAATATCAGGAGCACAGAAAGGAGTCCCAGAGTTACACAGCACTGCCTGGTGTGACAATCCATGGCTTCAGCACCTGAGAGAGATGTTTGCCTTTAACTCATTCAATATTTTCCCCCTCTAAATCCATTCTGAAATGGACCTTTCAGAAAGCACACAACTCCACAGATCATCTTGCACAGGGAATTCAGGAGCTGGCAGGGCAGAGAAGAGAAATGAAATGTAGCTGTGGCTCGGGACTAAGGGGGGCTGGGAAAGCAGAAAATTGGAAGGAAGTTGAAGGAAGCACTGTGCCAGAACTCTGGGCTATAACCCAGTAGCACAGCCCCACGGCTGAGCTGCTTCCAGAGCAATAAACCAGGAGCACGCTGGGGTTTAAGACAGCCTGACCATGGGATAACCCAGCATCCATGAACGGGAAAGGACACTTGAACTCATTGTTTGTCCCTGTGATACAACTTCTGACTCAGCCCTGTGCATTTCCAAATGATAAATTTCATATTTCAGCCTCTCACCCCTCTCCCACTGATGATCAAGGGATTTATTTTTTTTCCTGCTAAATTCAGTAAGAAAAGGAAAGAGATTTTCAACCAATACAAATGACTGTGAATTTGGGAGGATTGTAATTTTTGACATTACCTGTTTAAAGATGCTGTCATGTCTTACCTTGACGTAAGACGAAGTGTCTGGTACAGTCTGAAACATCCTTACTTGTTTATTAGATATATTTAAAGGTCCTAAATTTGACCTGAAATAAATAATAAAAATATTCCCAGTCATATATATGCATATAAAGATAGGAATAAAGCTTGGTTTAAACAAGATTTGCAATAAAATTTAGAGGGGAATGATGCAGATTTAAGTGTTATTTTTAAAGGACAGAGAACCACATCAACAGTAACTAAAATCAAGTAAGAGACTCGCAGAGCAGGGGTTTATTTCTTTTTTTTTAATACCAGTGTGGTTTTCCCTTTGGATTCTCCCTCCTCCTCAGGAAAAGAGCCTTCTTCACTTTAGACCAAAGCAGAGGGAGATGTTTGACATTTGATTAACTGAATTTCTTAGCCAACAATTAAAAGCCAGCTGAAATACTCGTGTTTTCATGTCGAGCCTAGTTAACCCCATTGACTCATTCCCCGAGGTTTCCCCTGGCTGAGCGAGGGGCAGTTCCTTTCCTGCCTCATTGAAACCATCCCGACCATTAACCTGCCGGCCCCAGCTGATTTAAGGAACCTTCCTCGCCAACAATAATTAAACCATAAATTAAAAAATATTCCGAAAGGAAGCATCGCTGCAAATATTGAAAGAATTCTCAGGGTTGTCAATCTCGTTTTCATTTCGGGTCCTGCTCAGGCTTTATCTGAGACTCAAGGCATGCCATCTGTTTTTCTGTACTCCTAAGATTTGATGAGCTCCTCCTCATTAACAGGATTTTTTTTGCCTCCAACCCCCAAAATCGTCACTACAGAGACGCAGAGATTAACGGTGAAAAAATGTGATGGTGTGTGGGAAAACAGACCCGCAAACATCCGACAAACCCATTTTATTTATCCTCCCCGATGCTCTCGGCGTCTTCAGTCCTTCTGGAACTCGCCAGAAAACAATTAGTGAAGTGTAATTAGCTAAGTGTAAGCAGATCATTAAGGATCACCCTCGCACAGCCCAGGCTGTCCCGTGTTCCCGGCAGGGGAGGAAGGCTCGGCCGTTTCCCCAGGAATCCCCGCAGGAGCAGGAGCGGCCGGGATGGGAGGGATGGTCGGGATGCTCCGGGAGCCTCGCACCCCCGGCTGGGGCTGCGGCTTTTTCCAAGCTCTTGAGGAAAAGCTGGGGGGTCCCGACTGCGCCTTCAGCGCGGCTGCTGCGGGTCTAAGCCGAGCCAGCCCCGGGGTTAATTACAGAACTGCCTTAATGAGGCTGAGACCCCGCAAAGGCCGGGGACACCCCGCGTCCACTCCAGCGAACCATCCGTGGAGTTAAGGGAAAGAAAAGGAGCGAGAAATCCCTCCTGCCCCCAACAACTGGAAAATAAAAATTCGCTATCTGCACGTAACCCCCTTTAATTGATTTTTAAAGTATTTATTGCCCGTCCAGCTGGCACGGGAGGGCAAGCGCCTCTAAAGTGGACAATGTGTTTTTGATAAGTACAATCCTTTTTTTCCCCTGTCGTCCTCCCTCCTAACACATTCCAGTTTCTTTTGCTTCTGAACTTGCGACGGGGGGTGGGGGCAGCCAGAGTGGAGGGACAAGGTAATTTTGCCTCGCCAGTAAATTTTCTGGGGTCAAGGATTCCCAGATTGGTTTCCCCCTCTTTACCCCTGATTAGCGTCCCCCCGACCCCCTCCTCCTTCACCTCCCTGCCGCAATTCCGCCCGTGCACGTAAATAAATACATCTGCATATTTCGGAGCCAGTTCTCGAGGGTCTGCAGTGGATTATTTATCAATCGTCTCGCCCTGCCAGCGGCAGCCTCTTCAGCTACTTTTCCAATCGCTTATTCTCATTGCTGTGATTGAAAGGACTCACCTTTTAGAGCCTTTCGCCTCAGCCAGTGGCAGAGCAGTTTGTAAAGATCCAGCTTGAGACCAAAGCCAAGCTCCCCAGAGCTGTGGAGCACTGCCCTTGCCGCTGCACTTTTGCGGGGTGAAGAGAGATTTAAACTCGTTGGATCCAAAGCAGCGCTGAAGTTAAAATTCCCAGCCCATCCAGACAGGCTGCATCAAGCAGGCATTTCCTCAGGGGGCTTCTGTGCTGCTCGCAGCTCCAGGACGTGCTTTGCTTTCCTTTCCCCTGCTTCTCTGCCCTCTACTTTTCATTTGATTTCCGTTTTCCCCCCTTATCAATATTCCAGCTGTTCACTCAGATTATTCGTGGCCATGGGACATCCTCGCCCCACGAGCCCTCCTGGCGCTCGGAGCGACTTTAAACAACACATCAAAAAAAAAGCAAAAAAAAAAAAAAAAAAAAAAANGCTGTTCACTCAGATTATTCGTGGCCATGGGACATCCTCGCCCCACGAGCCCTCCTGGCGCTCGGAGCGACTTTAAACAACACATCAAAAAAAAATTAAAAAAAAAAAAAAAAAAAAACCAGGAAAAAAAAAGAGGAAAAAAAAAGGAAAAAAATTCACAACTTTAAAAAAAATATTGCTGAGGAGTCAAGCCGAAAAGAGACGCTGAGTGGAGCTCAAGTGCTACTTTAAATCTCCTTTTTTAAATAAGGAAGTTTCAAATATCCGTTTTTAAGTCATCGTTCCTTATTTTTAGGTTTTCTTTCCTGACTCTTACCTAGAAAACAGTTAACCCATTTCCCCCTGCAGCAGGAGCGAAAGCATGACGGAGCACGGCTGGGAAAGCGGGATGGAATCGGCTCCAAACGAATCTTTTGGAAAAAGAATTCCACATTTCTCCCTGCAAGCCGAAACCTCCAGCTCTTTTTAGCTATTTCATAAGAGCCTCATCAAACAGTAACGCGTTCAGGAGGGAAAGGAAATACATCTTCAATCCAGGGAAGGTTTTTTTCCCCATCGGAGTCACGTTCCTGGTGTATTTTGTCATCTCAGAAGCCTTCACAGACAATATTTTGCTCTAACCTGGGCAAAAACTTCCAGGGATTTTAGTACAACATCAATTTTAAATGCAATCCTCAGAAGGGTTACCAAAACTATTTGGAAAATGTTCTTCCATTCTCTATTCTCTTTCTGTCCTTCCCGGCTTTGCCCCAAATTCCAACATATTGAAACATTTTTCTCCTTAATAAGAGGAACATATAAAAGTGAAGGGGTGAAAGGGCAAGCTGGGAGCCGTGCCTTGAGCTCCGCACACAATTTACTCCCTGGTAGACGAGGCGTTTAGCATTCCTCCCAATTTCCAAGGAAAACAGACTCAGACCTGGACCCAGCGGCCAGGGACCTCGCCACTTTTTAATATAGAAATTCTTTGGATTCTTTGCTGTTATTATAATTGTTGTTGTTTGTGGCGAGGGAAAGCCTTTCCTAAGCAAGGTGAGGGGACGGGGGTTTGAGGGAGAAGCTTCTTTGGGATGGAAGGGAAGACAGGAGGGACTGGCGAGGTGCGCAGGAGAGAAGGGACCGGGGAACAATCAGGAGAGAAAGAGAATAGGGAAAAACCCTCTAAAATCAAAAGCAGCGTTGATCATCGTTAAAGGCTTTTTTAAAATCGCGTGCACGGGGTTAAAAATGCTCCTTCCAAGCCTTAATCTCATTATTGTGCGAAGATGGGAACGACTCTCCGAGCCAGCCGGGACCGAGCGGGCTCACGTTTCAAAGCCATCGCTCATTCTTTTCTCACGTTTCCACGTGTGAATGGCACAGAACGGAGCTCAGGAGGAGCCCCGGGGCTCTCGTGTTCCCTGACGCCTCTTCCCGTTCTCCTGCCGGGGCAGGGAACCCTCCAGTGCATCTCTGTCCCTTCCTCTTATTTCCCTCTTGTTTTCCTGCGCTTTTAAAGCGCTCTCAGCCTGCCAGGGACCCCTGAGCGCACGCACAACCTGCAATGAAATGTCCTTTAAAGCTTGGCGTTAACAGAAATTTGGGATGTAAAGCTCCCAAGTTCAGGGGAAATGCCTGCCCCGAATCCCGGGCTGGGTTTGCTGCCCCTCGTAACCAAACCCCTGTGGCCAGTTCCAGCCATCCTGGGAGCTTTACTAGCCCAAAAGAAAATTGCTGGCAAATTGGAAACAGCTGTAGCGTCGGGGTCTGGAAAAAAACCCCCAACCCCAGCAGCCCCCTGCTCTGCTGGGCAGGGAGAGTTGCAGGGGTTTTGTTTGCTCGAACATCTCGGAGGCAGAGCCCGTATTTCAGCTTTTCCTGCCCAAACCGTGGCTGGGTTGGTCGTCAGCAACATCTCAGAGTCCAGCGGTGGCGGTGATTTTTTAAAGATGCCGGTGGAATCCTCCCCTTGTCTTCCTGCTGCCCGTGCCCCATCCCCTCTAACGGGGACACAAAGCCCCCAGCCCCACAAATGGATTTATCCAGGGCTGGGGGGACCCGACAAGTGCCGCGTTCCCATCACACAATTGCTGGAACAAACGGAACGGTGGAAAAGCTCCGAGCCCTGCAAAATGTGCTCTTTTCATGTTTTCTATTTATTAGCTACGTTAAGAGAAAACAGACTCATATGAGTCCCAAATGGAGGCAGGGTATTAAAAGAGGCATGTGAATGCTCCAGCAATTACAGCTGAATTTGATTAAAAACGTCATGAGGGCTGCAAAAGCAGGAGTTACCTGATACACTCACCCCGAGGTTGCTTTAGGATGAATTATAACACAATTCATTTTATTTTAATAGGTCACTATAAGATTAACTGTTTAAGGATGGAGCTGCACTATAAAGGTTTACATCAAACCGAAGAGAAGCAAGCTTTCCTTTCGGGTTGTTTAGAAATAATGTTTATTACATTTTAAAATTCCTCAACATGTTAATTAGGAATAAGGGGAAAGTCTGGGAAGGCAGATGGAGCTCCGGTGCTTGACGTGGAACCACACACACACTGCTGTGCTTCAGTTTCCCTTTCCTGGCAGGGAAATGTGGGGTTTTTAAGTGGCCACCACTGTTCCCACATGCTATGGGGAAATTATGACAACAGATTGTTGGTCCCTGCTCCTCTCCCAGACTTGGCTCACAGTTTTATTGCACCTCAAAACCTGGGCCTGTGGCCAAGGAGAGCAGCCACAGGTGAGGTGGCCACTGTGTCTCGGTGGAATTTGCCACCACAAAATCCAGATTTGGGTGTTTGGGAGGGGAAGATCCATCAGTGACCATGGGCAGAACCTCACAGGAATGAAGGATTCCAAACACCTTCCACATCCTGCCCTCACTGCAGGGACTGCGACTTTGTGCTCTGAGGGGCACAAGATTCGTGGCTCACAGGTTTTTATTCCAGGAATAAAACCAGGCTCCCAAATCCCCCTGAATCCCTGGATTCAGGGAATAAATGGTGAAACAACTGCCATGGAGAGATGTCCACCTGGGTTTGCATCTGCTGTGCTGCTGGGGAGTTTGGGAATGAGATAAAAACTCTCTGTGGCTGCAAATTCTGCCTTTTCCCTGTGTTATCTTTAAGCAGCATCTGACACAAAGGTACTTTTGCATAGTTGGAGCTGCAAGGAACAGTTAAATTGAATTAAAATCAACCATATTCCTGAAATTAAATTATTAGTCTGAGAGAAAAATCCTCCATGTTAAAATTTATTTTCATTTTCCATCAATAAGAAGGACAAATTTAGAATTTTAGCAGGAAAAATATTTTCTGACATAAATTACCAATGCAAAAAGGCTTCATTGAGAGAGCTCAGAAAGCCCCATTTCAGCAAGGATCTGCTTCTTCATTTCCACTAATTAATTTAATTATTAAAGGTACTTTGATGAAGTCTACTGAGAATCAGCAAACCCAATATAAATATTTTTGGGATAAATATTTCAGCTTTTCTAAATCACTCTCTAGCAAGAAAACACCTTTGAAATAGAATACACTTCACCCTAATATTAGTGATGGATGTGATCAGTGTATTCAAATAAATAATCATAAATTATTGATAAAATCATTATCACAACACGGAGAAAGCTTTAGCTCCAGAGATAAAATGAGGGCATAGGAAAAAAGGGATTGCTGTCATTGTTGGAAGCTGTATTATTCCTGAAAAAGGAATGTTAGGTGAAGGTTCATGAATGCCCCAGGAATTTTAATTTCCTTGTTCCCTGTCTGTTTAATGGGAATGATAACCTCTCTCTTTTCACTGTCTGGATTTGAGGACATGTTTGGAGGATTTGGAGGAGTGTTTATTGTGAAGTTACAAAAAGTGGGATTTTGGTGTTGTTAAAGTCCTGATCATTTACAAAACATCCGAGTTTCCACTCCTGTTGTTTATAAACGTGCAAGGAGATGATTTACAGTCTGTGGGATGGTGTGGAACTCCCATTAAAGCACTTTGGGTTGGGGACTGGTGTGAGGCTCAGTTCATGTGGGTTTTTAGCAGTCCCTAGAGAGATCCTCCTGGGGTTGTGTGGGGTGGGACAGGAGGGTGACAGTGACATTTCCTGGATTAAGAAAGCTTCATGGACAAAAGGCAGGAAGGAAAGTTTAGGGATGGGGTGATAAGACCTCAGACCCCATGGCAGTGGGGTGGGCAGAGGAGGAACCCTGGGGCAGAGGGATCTAATCCCACAGGGCAGGGGGAGGACAGGAATTCCTGTAGCAGAGGGATTTCATCCCTGAGTGGCAGAGGTGGGGCAGGAATCCCTTTAGCAAAGGGGTTTAATCTCAGAGCTACAGGCGAGACAGGAATTTCTGTGGCAGAGGGATCTCATCTCATAGTGGCAAAGGCAGAAAAGGAATTTCATCCCTGTGGCAGAGGGATTTAACCCCTGTGGCAGAAGTGGGACAGGAATTCCTGTGAGAGAGGGATCTGATTCCTCAGTGGCCAAGGCAGGAGAGGAATCCCCCAAACCCTCACCCAACACAAGCTCTGCCCCTCCTAAGCAGTCCCTGGCAGGAGCCTCTGCTCTCCAGGACCTCTGTGCTGGACATGTGGCCCTGGGGACTCCTCTTTTAGCCCAGGATTGTTGTGTTCAGCATCCTTCAGCACCCATTTAATGCCAGACCCCCCGTGGGCTGTGGTGTCACACAGTGGCACCTGTGGGGGCTCACCTGGGTGGCCCCTGGTGGCAGCACCGCCACCCTCCGAGGTCCCTTCACCACACAGACCCCTGGCAGCTGATGCTGACTAGAAAAATAGAAGAAAAGAAGGAAAAGAAATGAAAAGCAAACCTCTTCCTCCAGCAGTTTTGCCTCTTCAGAAAAGAGAAGTGGCCTTGGCTCCAGGTTCCCTGTAAGATTTGCTGTTGCTTTGCTTTTTAGTAAATTTTACATGAAACACCTCTTCTAGAAGAGATAAAAATCTTCTTTTTTGGGATATAAAACTCGAGATTGCCCTTGCCTCTGGTAAAGTTTCCCCTCCTTGTATAGCCCAGCTCCACAGCTTGAGGCATTTGCTCACTCTGGGATTGCTTCTTTCCTCTTTTTTTCTTTCTTCTTTTTATTTTAATTTTTTTTTCAAATAAAACCCTAAATTCTTGCCCTGAGTCTCTCTTGGAGCCTCCCTGGCCAACCTGGGCTTGAGGTCTCCAGCTCAGGAGAGACCAGACCCTTCTGGAGCTCTAAAGGGGCTCCACTTGCTCTGATCTCCACAGAAAAACAATCAATCAAGCAAATACATCCATTATTCCTTCTCTGAGATGAATTCCTTGAAAATATCTCACCTTGTGAGATCCACTGTGGATGGTACAGGAGGAGACCAGGAGGGAAGGGACAGAGAAGAGAGGCAGCTCCACCAAAACCATAAACAACCAGAGGAATGAAAAGGATTAAAAAACCCCAACCCCAAGGTGAATTAAAGGAAAATAAATCACTAAAGCAGGAGTTTGATGCAATTCCAAGGGTTTGACATGGAAGTGTGTTTCCCTTTCCTCTCCTCCACCAAGAAGGTTTCTCTTTGAATCAGATGAACCATAAAATAGAGGAAATTTAGAACAACCCAGAGAAATGGTGTTTCACAGCCCTTCCCTGTCAGGGCTTTCTCTTGGAGAGCTCTGGCACCTCGGGCCTTGTGTCCACCCTGTCCCAGCAGCTCGGGGGACTCCAGGCAGATTGAAGGGTTCCTGTAGCTGGAGCAGCCTTTCCATGGGAAGGGCTTTAGGGGGAACACCTGCTCCCAGCTGCAGAGGAGCCCTGCTTTGGGAGATCTCCCTGGCTGCTGTGGGGTCTGACACGGCTCCGGGGCACGGCTTTGCCAGCAGAGCAGGGCCAGCAGGAAAGGCTGGCTGCAACTCTCACCAACTCATGGGCCAAAAAACTGTCTGGGACAAGAAGGGAGTGCTGCTCCCTGTGCCAGGAGAGGAGATCTGCACATTTCACAGAATGGCTTGGGTTGGAAGGGAATTGAAGATCACCTCGTTCCAACCCCCTGCCGTGGGCAGGGAATCTTCCAGCAGCCTCAGACAGCAAAAGTATGGAGGGGATGAAACCTGGATTCAAAACATTCACAGGGAAAGGAGTGGGGGTGAAAGAGGAATCTGTAGGAAGGGGGAGGGAAGGCTTGGTTTCCTCTGTGCCAGTGATGGAAAGCACCTGAGGAATATCCCGGAATCCACGTCAGGGATGGAACTGGATGAGCTTTCAGGTCCCTCCAGCCCAAAGCATTCCAGGATTGTGTGAATGCCTCAGAGGTGCCTGGGGCAGGGACACTGCTGGGAGCACTGTTCAGTTCCCATGGGCTGTGATGGGAGCACGGGGCTCACTGTGCCAGGCAGCAAAGCGGAGCCTGCTGGAGCAAGGTGAGTGCAGAGCATCCAAACCAGGGGCTGGACCAGTGCTCAGGAAAAACCCCAGAGGGAGCCAATAAAGTGCTGTGAACTCAGAGAGTTCAGTCAGAAAAACCTGAAGCAGGACAGAGCTGGGGTGGCCCAGGGCCCTTCAGCTGAGGGCTGTTGGACATCAGTGGCACCCTGCTCTCCATAAGGCTGCCTTTCCTCTCAGTAGCTCAGATGTGAAGGCTCTGACATAAATTACAGAGTTTAAGGTAAAACCGGAGCAGCTGCCCCAAAGAACAGAGTTTGCAGAAGTTTTCCTGCTTGGAAACAACCATCAGAGCATGAAAGCTTCCTCCATTTGGTTTTCCAGAGGAGAGCAGACAACCTCACTTTTCCATTCCACAGCCATGCTTACGACAGTTTTTGGGCTGCCAGAACAATGTCAGCTGCTGTTCTTGGATATAATTAGCCCAGATATTTTTGTGTTTGAAATACATTATAGACAAAGCCCACACACTTTTCCAGTTACCACCAAACCCCTTGTGCACATGGGGATAACAGGTGAATATAAAAATAACGTGGTGGTTATAAGAATCTCCTGGTGCCCATGTGAGAGGCTCATGCTGTGGGTTCTGAGCCACACTGGTGGCACATGGACAAAGACCAGGTGATCCTCTGGGGCCCAGGGAGCTTCTGGATTTACAGAGCTCATTATAAACCCTGGGTGTGACCCACTGGAGCTGCTGCTGGGCCCGGCTCATGCTCCCAATCCTGCAAAACCAAGGGGTTTGTTTCAGGGGCCTGCCTATGGGTTGAGAAGCTTCAATTTGGACTATTAACTAGAAAACCAAGTGTGTGAAGAGATCAGGATGTTTCCCTGCTCCTTGGCAGGCACGGAGCACCGCGGGCGGATCCGCTCTGCCTGCTGGGGAGCTGCAGTCGTGACACGGAGTCGTGACACGGAGTCGTGACACGGAGTCGTGACACCAGCTCACACCCCGGCCACTCCAGAGGTGTCCAGTTGCTCGCTCAGCTTTGTTGACTCTGCTCCAGTCACCAGCCCAATTTCCTGGACTTATCTCCCCCAGCAGATTTCCCCTCCCGTGGCCCATAAACACTGGAAATCTCCTGCAGGCCCAATCTGGGCTCGCAGCTTGTCGGGAGCAGATAGCAGCAGATAAGGGGCCAGGCCACATTGTCTTTTTCCAGCCTGCACCCGGAGTTCACTTTTAAATCTGAAAATTGTTTGCTCAAGGAAAAGGAAATGTGCCTGTGTGTGCTGGGGGGCAGCAGGAGGGGAGGGAAAGAGGAAGGGAGCTGGTTCAGAGACCAAATTGGGGCACACGAGAGGGAGGATTGAGGGAGATTGATGAGGGAAGTTCGGCCCTTGGAGCCCCTGTGCTCCCGTTATCCTGCCCTGTTCCCAAACATCGGGCAGTTCCCAAAGAGAGGGGATGATCTGCAGCACAGCCGTGGCATGAGCATCTCCCACCAGGCTCTCCAAGGCCAAGATTGGCTGCAGTCACACACAGCTCCTCACACCTTGGGAAGGACACCCAGAAAGAGGAGTTCTACCAAGTCCCATCGTGAGACTTCATTCCTAAACCAGTGGAAAATCCCAGAATAAACACACTTATACCCAGTGCTCAAACTGGGATGGTAGGAAACCTCCATCCCTGCAATCTGACATTCTGCATGAGGGAAAAGTGCTCTATATTCCATGTCCCTGCAGTGCTGGCTAACACCTTGTCCCTTGTTCTAATCAGCA
>NC_031792.1:6003242-6009096 GCF_001522545.3 Parus major | reverse complement strand
GAAGCAGAGCTGTTCCTGCTGGCTGTTCTGCAGTGCTGGTGTGGTGGCAGTGCTTTGGGAAAGGCTGTTTTGAGGTCTCATTGCACAGCCCCAGTGTGGAACTGGAGCAGCCCCGGGGTGTGGGAGTGCTGCTGTGCTGGCAGAATGCTCAGGGTGGAGGGGAACTGGGGAGCTTCATGGCTCTGAACCCTTTTATCCCTTCAGCTGGGTCACTGCAGCCCACGGGCAGAGATTTCCAGCACAGGGCTGGTCACAGTGATCAAGCTCACAGTGATGAAGTCCCAGGGAGCCCATCCAGCCCATCCAGCTTCTCCCTGAGCTGTGCAGAGTTTCCTTTTGATCTCTGAGGTCCCAAGATACCCCAGGTTCTGTGGATCAGACAGTGGCTCTGGGCCCAGGTCTGAAGGAATCATGAAGGGAGTTTGTGAGCCCTGCATGGAAAATGCTGTGTTAATCTATGGATTGATCTCCTGTTGGTGCTGAAATCAGCAAAACCCATGGTTGTCTCCACTGGGTGCAAGGTTTAGACCTTCTCTGGGCATAAATCTGGAGATGTAGATAGGGATTGCCTGAGAAGCTGGGGTACAGCAGGGTTACAACCAGCACAGGGAAACCTGAGGGGTTGATCCTCCACACTTAAGAGCCAGGCAGCTCTGAGGTGAAGGAAATACCCACATTTTTACACAGCTTTGGGAAAAAATATCTCAGAAACAAGCAGAAACAGGGCAAATTATCATGGAATCCCAGAATCCCAGAAGGTTTTGGGTTGGAAGATGGCTTTAAATCCCATCTTGTTCCAGCTCCTGCTGTGGGCAGGGACACCTTCCTCACCTCATCCATTATGGGGCCTAAGAAAGCAAAGAAGAAATTGGGCTGGCCACTGATGCCTTCTTTATCAATGGGCTGGGCACGCCTCATTTGGAAAACTCATTTCCTGGGATCAGAGAGGCTCTGATGGAGCTCCAGGAGCTGGGAGGGGAATGTGAGCTGCTGACTGAGCTGGGGGCCAAGCAGCAGCTCCTCCACCTGCAGCAAGCTGTGTGCAAAGAAAAGTCTGAACCTCTGGAAGTAAAGGGGTCCTGGTGGGACTGGCAGAACCCTCTGGAGCCAGGGAATGGCTGTGGGAATGGCTGTGGGAATGAAGCACTGAGGTGCTTTGTCCCAGGCAGTTTTCAGTCTGCTTCCAGGCCAGTCCTGCAGACTGGGGATGAGAACAGGGCTCCATTCCTGAATCCCTGAGGGGACAAATGTGCCCAGTGCCATGGCAGCACTAGGAATGTGGGAATGTGGGAATGCTGAGGCCAGAGCTGGGAAAGGACAGAGCAAACAGCAGAACATCCCTGCTCCACGCTTCCCCAGACAAACCCAGGGAGTGGCTGGAGCACCACATGGGGCTATTTTGGGAAGGAAGAGCAGCTCAGTCCATGGGGATTCCCTGCTCCATCACCTCCCCACACCATCTCTGGCCTTCTCCAGGAGAATCCTTCACCTGCTCATGTTTCCACAGTGCCATTGAAGGAGGAGGGCAATGAGAACAGATGGCAGCTGCAAACTCAGCTTTTATGGTTGAGCCATCAAAAAATGGCCTCAAAAATTCCAAGCTGGAATTCTGAGGGGCTGGGCAGCTGGTAAAACACCACCCTGAGTCCCTGGGTGAAGCCAGAGGTGTGTCCAGGTTTCTCTGGCTGGACCCTCCATGGCAGAGTGGTTTCAGCTCCCGTTCTCCATCCTGGCCATTTCCTGCTCACAGGATCCACAGTGCCCGGCCAGCCGTGAGCAGCCAGGGAAATGGAGCTGGCCCAGGCAGCCAGGGCCCCTCATGGCCCCCAGGGGGAGGAACAGAGGCCACGATAACATCACTTCATTTCAGCCAGAGCCCCTTTGTGGCTGGCCCATTCCTGTGTGATCCCTGCGGGAGGAGCGGCTCGGCCACCGCTGTCCCCAGCACGGTCAGCACCCAGACTGGGGGCAGCAGGTGACCTCAGAGACACCTTTCCTTGGCTGGATTCCCTGACTCTTCCTGGGGATCAGGACATTCAGCTCTGCCACAGACACAAGGGGTGGCCCCGTGCCTCAGTTTCCCCATCCTGTTCATCAGGAGATACAAAACCATCGGGAGTTTCCAGGTGTTTGGGGAGCCCTGGAGCTTCTGGTGGGAAGAGCCCTGGGGAGAGCCCCTCTCCAGCCTGGGACCAGACAGGCTCTCTCCCACTTCCCATCCCATTAAAACTTCCCATCCCTCATAAAAACCAACTCTCCTCAGGCCCATGTCCCAGGGTTTGGTTTGCTACTGGAATCCTCAGCGAGGAGCAGCAGCCAGATGGCAAAGGCAGCCCAGGCCAGCTTCCCAAGGAGCTTCCCAGGGAGCTTCCCAGGGATCTTCCCAAGGAGCTTCCCAAGGAGCTTCCCAGGGATCTTCCCAGGGATCTTCCCAAGGATCTTCCCAGGGATCTTCCCAAGGAGCTTCCCAAGGAGATTCCCAAGGAGCTTCCCAGGGATCTTCCCAGGGATCTTCCCAGGTTCCTGGCTAAGACAAAGACACAACCAAGGACAAATAAAGAGAAACAGAGGAGCAGGACGTCAGTGAGAGCAGAGCCCCAGGAGGGGGGGGCAGGAGGGCCCAGCCTGGACTCAGGATCAAAGAGGGGGGGGCTGCAGCCTTGCCCTGGTCCTTGCCCACCCCAGCTCCCTGTGGAAGATGTTTCAGGAAAGGTGAAAGGAGTGTCCTGCAGGAGGATGGACAGCACTGCATGGCCATTGCTTCTTGAACTCTTTCTCTGTTACAGAAGTTCTGTGGACAGCAAAACGAATCCAGCCTGTTTTCCTGTGGGCTCATACTCCTTGTCCCCTGCTCATCCTCTTCCTTCCACTGTGTCCTGTGCCACCAGCCAGGGCTGGGCTGGCCCTGCTGAGCCAAGCAGAAGGTGTCACACCAGAGCTCTGCCTGGCTCTCTCCTCCACCCAGCTGCTGATTTTTATAAAATCTGTAGAAACTTAATCATGACTGGGACATCCAGACTTTGAAGTGTGGTCAGTCAGTCTGGGAGGTGAGAGGAGAGGGAGTAAATCAGATGGATGAGCAGGGAGATTGCTCCAGGTTTCACTGTCAGGAGTCCAGGTCAGCTTCCCTGCAGCTCTGAAATGCCTCATAAATGTCTTCCAGTTTCAGAGTTTCTTCCCAGTGTTTTCAAACATGAGGTGTCCTGGTTTGGCAGCTGTCAAATACTTTTTTATTTCCACCCTGAGAACCATTTGGTTTAAGAAAGCCCTTGAATTCTACATTGAACAGCACTCAGGATTTATGTGGTTTGATTCTGTCAAAAATAAATGTTTCTCTTTTCATGATTCCTTCCCCACCTTCCTTCCTTTTCTTTTTTAATTTTTTTAAATCTGGAATAGTCAAAGCTTCAAAATCACTGATGAATCAGAAAGTGCATTTCTCCCCCTGCTTGGTGGAGTTGCCTGTCTGGGGTCTTGGCCCATGGCTGTTCCCTGGCCTGCTCCCACTGGGATGTTGCTGTTGACTCCCTGGACGTGTGCAGGTGCCAGGCAGGGGGTCTGAAATCAGGGATGGTGACAATTCTGCTGTAAACACCAAGGTGATGACACTGCTGCCATAAGTGCAAAGATTTACCAAAGGAACTTTATTGCTGAGGCATCCTCAGTGCCAGAGGGCTTGGCAAGGGTTGGGGTGAGGGATGAGGGTTGCCTGGGGCTGTCTCGGGCAGGGCAGAGCAGTGTGGGTGTCCTGCCCTGGCTCTGCCTGCCTGGGAATTCTGGAACACGGCCCTGATGCCACCCAGGGTGGAGATGTGTCCATCAGCTTGAGATTTCTGGGCAGCACCACAGGGATCTCCCAGGCTGATGGGTGTGTGAGGGAAACCATCACCTCCTGCCCCACACCTTCCACTCCTTTCCAAAGCCATCCCCCAGGTTTTGAATGAATGAACACAAATCCCCTGAGGGTTCCAGCGTGCTCTGGGTGTCTCCTGAAGCCCTGAGAAAGGAGCCTTCCCTGGGAAGCTCTCCATCCCCAGCAGCTCCTTGCCCCTTCTCTGGGCAAACAGCAGCCCCCAAGCCCTGGAGGGGGGTGAATTATTCCTGGTGCTTTTCCTGCTGTGGAGGTCACAGCCAGACCTTTCCTCCTGTGAGAGGTTTGGGGGTTGAGGCAGGAGCAGGTGCCACCCCTGCCCTGGGCAGTGACCTGCCTGCCCTGGGGGTGTCTGTGTGTCCTGGCACTCCTCTGTGCCGTGTGCTGGCCCTGCTGGCCCGTTTGGGAAGGGATTATTCCAGAGCCTGGA
This sequence comes from Parus major, assembly GCF_001522545.3. Classification (NCBI taxonomy): domain Eukaryota; kingdom Metazoa; phylum Chordata; class Aves; order Passeriformes; family Paridae; genus Parus; species Parus major. The sequence continues at coordinate 6,004,795 of NC_031792.1, read as the reverse complement.
TGTCCTCACTCCCCACCTCAGCAGGAGAACGGGCACAGCTTCCAGCTGAGCTGGCCTCAATGAGAGCACCACTCAAACAGCAGCACTTCAGGAAAAGTGTGTCCCCTTCACTCTAGGGCTACCTCAAATATAGAAAAATCCAGATTTCCCAGCATAACTGGGATCACAGCTCTTTGCAAGTTTCCCACCCATTTATGCACTCTAAATGCAGATGCAAGGGTGGTCCCAGCTCCAGGATGTTCCTGTCCCTGCACAGGGGCACAGCCAGCTCCTCTATAATCCTGTTTTTCTTTATATTGACAGAAATTCACAGTCACTCCGATTCTGCACTTGGGGATGTGTGGAAATACTGGGAAATATCTTCAGTGATGCTGGAGCTGAGGCTGATCCCTGCTTTGGTCAGACTCCTGCTCTCTCTCATGGCAGTTTCACAGGAACATTTCCAGCTGCTGGAGATTATTCAGTGCATTCCCAAACTGCCAGGGAAAGGTGACATCAGGATAGTTTCCACTTGGCTGGGCAGTGTCAGGTGCTCCCTTCTGGAGCAGTTCTGGAGAGTGATGAGAAACTTCTCACACTGGGCAGAGACAGGACAGCAGCACCCAAAGATCTGTTCTTTGTGCAAAGAAACCAATTTCTGCTCCCTGAGCACCATAACTCTTGTTTTTCTTAATTATTTTACCTAACTGCAGTGGGATTTAGTGATGCACAGAGGAAAGTTCTGACCTGGGCAGAGTGGCAAGGAAATCAGGTTTGCAGGTGCAGGGGAATCTCTGCATTTCTGCCTGGGCTTTTTCAAATCTCTGTGGGGTAGTGAGCAGGACAGGCTCAGAGGGGCTGGGGCAGGCTCAGAGGGGACCAGCTGTGTGTTTCAGCTGGGAGCAGCTCTGCTGTCACCTTTCCATGGCCCCCTGAGGGCACCTGTGCAGCACGTGGCTCCTGTAGGCTCTGGGTGCTGGGATGCTCTGCCCATGCCAGGGATCTTCCTTTGCATCACCAGCCCCTGGTCCCTCTGGGAGAGCTGCTGGAAAGCCAGAGCCTGACACCAGAGCAGAGCTCCACCTCTGCCAAGTGATTCATTTCTCCTGCCTTCAGACACTAAATGTATTTACAGATAGACATTTACAGATGTAAACCGTGCTGGATGTGAGGTGCCAGTGTCCTGCTGTCCCCTGGCTCTGCTCCAGTCAGCCCTGTCCCAGCCAGGCCTGGCATGGGGGTCCCATTCCTGGGGCAGCTGCTCTCAGCACGGTCACAGGCTTGGGTTCAAATCCCATCTGCAGCAGAGCTCAGCCCAAGACAAAACATCCCTTCCCTGCCCCCAGCACCATGCACAGGGCTCAGGAGCAGAGCCCACACTGCACTGGGGTGTGAACATCGTGCAAGAGGGTCTAGACTCTCCAAAGACTTTTCCAACATGGATGATTCCATGATTTCATGAGTCTGTGACCCAATCCCAACCTGCCAGCTGTGATTGCTGGGCTTTCCTTAACCAGCCACAAACCCTGATGTGAAAACTGGCAGCAGAATCAGGTCCCTGAGGTGGCCAGGGG
>NC_031792.1:5995736-6002763 GCF_001522545.3 Parus major | reverse complement strand
CCAGCCACAAACCCTGATGTGAAAACTGGCAGCAGAATCAGGTCCCTGAGGTGGCCAGGGGTGCTGTGAGTGCACAGAGTCAGGGGCAGGGCTGGGGTTTGATGTCCTGTGACCTGTCACTGATCAGTGAAGTCAGGCTGGGGAAAATATGGGAGTTTTCCCATGGATTTACACCTGGAGTGCTCAGGGGATGAGCTTAAATTGATGACTTTGAGCCAGTGCTGGAGGTGGGCTGAGGGTGAGGCTGAGAACAGGCCCCATTTCAGTAGGGCTGAGGTCACCCAGGGGAGGACACCAGCCCAGGATGTCCCCATGGGGGAGGACACCAGCCCAGGATGTCCCCATGGGGGAGGACACCAGCCCAGGATGTCCCCATGGGGGAGGACACCAGCCCAGGATGTCCCCACAGGGGATTGCCCCAGCACTGGTGTAACCCAGCACATTTCCCTTTCTGGGGTGGTGTTCTGCTGCCTCTGGAATGGGGTTTGCTGTTTTTGGGGCTGCTGAGACCATGGTGTTTCTGGGCAGGCTCTGGGACACCCCATGGTGCTGTCCTGTGCTCAGAGCATCCTGGATCATCCCAGCAGCACCCAGGGCTTGGCTGCACTCTCCTGGCTTTCTGCTCATGGTGGGTGATCCCTGCTCCTGGCTGACTCCCAGATGACATTTCCCTGGAGCAGCAGCTCCGGGTGTGGGGCCTGGCTGCCCTTTGGGATCAGCCTGCAGGAGGGGATGGGGACACTCCTCACCCCCCAGGCACGCTCTAAGTGCAGACTCCTTTATGCCATGGGTTGATGGAAGGGGCCCTGGGGCAGCAGGAGGGATGCAGATCCCCATGGAATCCCCCTCTGGAATGCCCCAATCCCCCTGGGTTCCGTGAGCTGCTCACTGGGCTGGGAGTGCTTTCCCTGGGATGTCGCTCCCAGCTGAGCTCTCACCGTGCCACGAGCCTTTCCTGGGAAGCCCCAGCATGTCAGACAGATCCTGCAGGATCCATGGATGCTCCTCCTTTCCTTCCAGTTATTTTTTGTTGTTTTTTTTTGCTTTGTCAGTCTGAGCAGATGTTCTGCACATCTGGCCGCAGCGTGTTTGCTCTGCAGGCTCGTGTGTGCTGTGCTGGGCACCCAGAGCAGCAGGGGAGGAGCAGGGATGTCTCTGCCCCATCTCCTGCCGCACAATGCAGAGGTTTTGGTGCCTTTGCTGCTGCTCAGCGGCACCCTGTGGCTGCGGGGTCCCGGTTCAGCGGGCAGCCTGCCTTTGGGGAGTGCTGCAGAATAATCACCGTGCTTAGGGCTGAGGCTTGCTCTGCACCATCACCTGGGAAAAGTCTTTCCAACTTGCCATGTACCAAAGCTCTGATGGGGAGTTTTCCCTGAGGAAAGGTGATGATGAAATACTCCTTTATTTTCTGAGTGCAAGGACTTCACAGCCTCAACTGCAGAACACAAATATTATCAGAAAACTACAAATCCATAATTTTCGGTTGCTTAAAGAAAGAGATAAATTGCTCTCTAACAAAAATACACTGGGAGCATACGGTAAAACATTTGATTTTCCACTCTGGAGCAGAGAAGTCCATTTTATGTGAGTGTGTGTGGAAAAAAGAGATGCATTTCTGAGCATCCCTGTGTGTCACAGGCCAGCCCTGTTGGCAGCTCCAGCTGAGGGTTTGAACTGCCAGCCTGTGGTGAGCAGGAAAGGAATTTCTGCACAGCCCCATTTCACAGCTCTGTTTTATGGAGACAGCATTGTCTGGAAGCAGTGTCTCCCTCCCTCAATACTCCCTGATAAAGCTATGGCTTGCTGCTGCAGAAGTGAAACAGGAAATTTATCCAACACCTCTGTGGAGCTGTGGAAAGCAGAGTTCTGGAAGACTGGGAAGTGTAAAAATCATGGCAAGGTACAAAAAGTCCTTGGCCTGGGCTGTGGGCTGTGAAAATCGAGTCCTTTGTTGACATCAATCCCAATTTGCTGTAGTGAGGTGAGGAATTCCGTGATTGCAAAGGCAAATTCCCAAGTAAAATTGTCCTCCCGTGCTGTGGTCTGGGTAATAAAGCCCCAAAATAGCTGGCTGGCCTCAAAGCAAACGGGGATTTGGGTTTTTAGTATAATATCCATCATTTCCAATTATCTGCCTTATCCCTCTGGGTGGGGAGATCCATGAAGCAGGAAAAAAAGGGAAGGGAATACATTTATTTATAGAAACAAAGGTGTTGATTCTCCCATCTCCCCATCTCCAGGGGAATGGACAGGACAGGGGATCGGGACTTTTGGAGTTATTGGGGTGCCAAGGGGTTCCCCAGCTCCTCTCTGAGGATGTGCTGCTAAGGACAAGGAGCTGAGGAGCACCAAGGGGTTCAGCTGCACCCCCTGTCCCAGGGGCTCATCCCCTGCAGGAGGGGTGGGCTGGGAGGGCCCTCGTGGGCTCTGGGGTGTTTTGGGGATTAGGGGGATTATCCAAGGCTTGCAGGGGGCTGCTGGTGAACAAGGTGGGGGTCAGCAGGTTATCAGCGGGAGGGAGGAGCTGTGTCTCTTCCTTGTGTTTCCACAGGCGGAAAAAAGCTCATCCGAGTTGGAAAAGCCCCTTCAGCTGCTCCCTCTCAGGTTTAGGGACATCCAGGAGTTTTGTGCCCCAGGGCAGTGACCCCTGAAGGAGAGCTGGGTCCCCAAAGTCGTTCTCCTCCTGCTGGGAGCTGCTGAGGGTGGAGCAGGTGGGGCAGGAACAGAACTGAAAGAGAGCTGGGAGCTCCCCAGGGAACGAGAAAATGGGGAACTGCTTCGTTTGGCTCTCTCTGTTTGGGGAAGTGAGAGGGAAAACTCCCACTGCAAGAGCCTGTGGATGCTGAGGAAGGATCCAGAGAAGCACGTGCACAGTTCAGGAGGAGGAGGAGGAGGAGGAGGAGGAGGAGGAGGTTTCCTTTGAGCAGCCTCAGCCCAGCCAGAGGAGCCGTGGCCCTCCCAAGCTCAGGGTGCCCTTCCCTGCATCCATAAAGCCCGGGATGTGCCCCGGGAGCCAGGGCTGGGCACCAGCAGGAGCTGCTGAGCCTGCCCTGCCTGCAGCCCACACAGCCCCAGGAAGGGCCTTTCCTCCATCTCCCATGGAAATGCTTTCCTCCACCTGCCAGGAAGATGCTCTCCTCCATTTCCAGGAAGATGCTCTCCTCCATTTCCAGGAAGATGCTCTCCTCCATCTCCCCTGGAAGATGTTTTCCCTCACCTCCCATGGAGATGGTTTCCTCACCTCCCATAAAAATGCTTTTCCTCCATCTCCAAGGAAGATTCTTCCCTGGAGCTCCCATGGAGACGCTTTCTTCCACCTTGTCCATCCTGGTCCCCTGTCCATGAGCAGCCAGAGGGGTTCTGTGACATCCCGGGGGGAGCTGGAGGAGCTCAGCCCACCCCTGCTCTCTCTCGGCCGGCTCCAGCTCGGGAACTCTCTGAAATGCTGGCATCTTGTGGCAGCTTGGGAAAACAACATTTCTACTGAGGCCAAAGCTGCTGCTTTCAGAAATCCCTGGTTGTTTCGGATGGGGATGGAATTCTGGTAAGCAAAAAGAGAAATTTGGTGCATTTGTTCAGGGAGAAGAGGGGATGTGGAAGTCCAGCTCCTCCCATCCCACTATTCCTGCAGCAGCCCTGTCCCTTTCAGAGGATGTGGTTATCAAATAACCAACTTCCCAGATGGATTTTGATCCCCATTCTTCCTCCATGCCACATTTTGCCCTGCCTGTGGTCTCTGGGCCGGGAGGTTGTGTCAATCATCCGAGGAGCTGAGACCACATGAGACATTTCCCCTCATCCTGGAGATCTCTCTCATCTGATTTTGGAAGATCTGAAGGAGCTGAGATTTGATGGCAGCTCTGTCCCCTCCAGCCAGTGCCAGATAGGGGTGAGAAATCTCTGTGGGTTTGGCTCAGATCTTCTCCAACCCCTTTTGCCAGATGGATTCCCAGCCAAGCTCAGCTGCAGTGTTGGGAATCCTCGTCCAGCAGGATGGATTAAGAGTTGTTTAATCCATTGCAACAAGGGAGTTCCCACAGCTGCAGATTCAGGTGGATTCACCCAGGTGCTCAGTGGGTGCCAAATCCCCTTCCTCAGAGCCCTCCTGGATGCACAATTCTTGTCTCAGAGCATTAAATCTCCATGAGCAGCTCCCAGCCCTCCCTCCCTCCCACCCTGCCCTGCTCCTGGCAGGGACACACTGGGGATGCTCCAGGAGCTCCTGTGGCCTTCACTGCTCTGACAAATGGCTTGGGCACCTGGAGCCCTTTAATAAAACAGGAAATGTCAAATATTCCAGGAATATAAATAACCTGGGAAAAGCAGGCTATGGGAACATCTGGTTCTGCACACTCCAGTATGGTCCCTGATGGTACTGGGACAGGAACTGGAGAGATCCCAGCTCTTGTCTGTAGCAGGACACTTTGGGGTGTCAGCAGGGCCCTCTGAGGCTGCCCAAGCACGAGCTCCCTGTCAGCTCCAGCGGGATCCAGGAGTGAGTCCAAGGCAGGAGCACAGGGAGGTGACACATGTCCCACCTCCAAGGCAAATCCCACTTGTCAGCAGCTCTCCCAAACCCTTTCCCTGCTCCCCCGTGCTGGGTGTCCTGTCCAGGTGAGCTGAGCCATGGCCAGGGGCTGTCCCACTCTGCTGCTGAGGGATGTGAACTCAGAACACCTGGAAAGGATGAGACAGCCCCAGGTGTCTTGTCTGTCCTGATAACCCAGCAGGGCTGGGAGCAGTGAGCTGTTCCCTGCTCCTCCAGGAGGATGGGAAAGAGACCAGAGGGGATTAAGAGGGACTGGGGGAGTTCTGGGGGTGTTTTCTGCAGAACTTCTGATCTGGCAGCCTGTGGGGTCTGGAAGGACCAGGGAGGCTGAAGGCTCCCAGGGAGGATTTCTTGTGGGCATTGGCAAAATGTGCTGGGATTTTTTCTGGGAAAAATAACCAACTTCTAAGGAATGTGCTGAGGGAATGTTTTCACAGCCACAATGGGCTTTGGAAGATGATGCTCATAGAGAAAAGACCAACTTAAGGTATATCAAGTGTAACATTGGAGAGAACAGACACACTTGGGGGCAAATCCTTCTTCTGTGAGTGCTCTGTGCTTTATTTGAGGGGGGAGGCAGCCTGGGAGCCGTCCTTTACCCAGGGAGGCTTCTGACATGTAAGCCCAGCTCTAAATCACTTCCTCCTTTATTAGAAATAAGCATTGGCACAAGCTGCCACGGGAAGTGATGGATTCTCCATCTCTTGAAGTCTTTAAATCAAGACCGGATGCCATTTTGGAGGAGATGTGGAGGAATAAGGGATTCAGTGCAGGAATAAGGGATGGACTCATCTGGCCTGTGTTAGAAGGGAAGTCAGCCTGGATAATCGATGGTCCCCTGTGCTTGGAGCCCTGTGGAAGTTCAGATCTGCAGCCAAAGTGGGAGGCTCCTCTCGTGCCTTTGACAGAGCAGTGCCCTGGCTGAGGGAAAGCCTCTGAACTGCCTGGGAAGCTCCCAGTGCTGGCAGATTTCTCCTCTCTGCTGCCTGAGGCTGTGTCATTTCCCAGGACATGATCTCTGCTCTGGACTTAACTTGGTGCACTCTACCCCCAAATCCCTCCAATTGTTCCAGCTTCCTGCTCCCAGGTTGGGCACTCACTGATTGCCAGTGGTTCTCCACCATCCATCCCCTTCCCAGCTTTTCAGCACTTGCAGGTGGATCTCCTCCACCCTCTCACCCTGAAAAACTCATAATAATTAAACTCAAACTAATTACAGCAGCAGGGGAAGCTGGTGCAATCCCCCCCATCCTGCAATAGAGTGGCCAAATGGAGATGAGCTTGGAGAACTTATTTGTGGATCTTTCCAGTACTCTGGAGATGGATGTGTCAAACAAGCCAGGAAAAGGCAGGAGAGAGGGACTCCAAATGAGCTCAAAATGAAGATGAAAACTCAACCCAGGTCTGTTAACAGCGACTTTGTGCTCCAGGTCCTGCACAGGTGAAGCAAAAAGCACAGACACAAAAGTTTAGGACATTTAATCCTTGGATATCGCAATGATTTAATAGGAAAAGAGCATTTCACTTGTGACTGCTGCCTAGGAGGAGAAGAAAAGGAGCCTTTATTCAACCCTGAGACTGTCTGCACCTGACAGATCCTGTGATGGAAGGTGGTTTGTGCTGCCCATGGCTGGGCCAGCTCCATCCCTCCCTTCCCTGGAAGTCGGGGGGTTCCAGCTCCATCCCTCCCTTCCTGGGAGCTCGGGGGGCTCCAGCTCCATCCCTCCCTTCCCTGGAAATCGGGGGGCTCCAGCTCCATCCCTCCCTTCCTGGGAGCTCGGGGGGCTCCAGCTCCAGCCCTCCCTTCCCTGGAAGTCGGGGGGCTCCAGCTCCAGCCCTCCCTTCCCTGGAAGTCGGGGGGCTCCAGCTCCAGCCCTGCCTTGCAGTGTGGCCGGACGGTGGCAGGCGGCTTCCAGGGATGCTGCTGGCTGCAGGTTTTAAAAAACCCCAGAAACACAGGGGAGTGAAGAGTGTCACTTCAGGGAAAAGCAAAATGTGAAGTCTGTGCATAGATTTAGCCCTGGAAAAAAAGGAAAATACAGCAAAAATTAACGAGAGACACCGGGAAATGCTGCAAGGGATGAGATGCACCTGGAGCGCTCCCGGCTTTGCTGCAGCTCGAGGCTTTTCATGTAGGATTAAACCTTTAAAGTGAAGCCGACAGCTTAAAACTGCCTTAAAGAGCTCAGATCCACCTGAACCTTCCAAACAAGCAGCTCCATCAGTGGAGAAATGCCTCTACATTTCCTCCCCTTTTCCATTTAATTTAAACAAAACCATAACGTTGTGAGCCAAGCACTCGGTGCTGATGGATGAGGGCTTGGAAGTGGCACTGACAGAATGCTGAGAGCAAGGGGAAGGGAGAGGGGGTAAAAATGTGTTATTTCATTACCAAGAAAGAAAGAAAGTAAAGAAGGTAAAGAAGGTAAAGGAAGAAAGGAAAGAAGGTAAAGGAAGAAAGGAAAGAAGGTAAAGGAA
>NC_031792.1:5987852-5995571 GCF_001522545.3 Parus major | reverse complement strand
AAAGGAAAGAAGGTAAAGGAAGAAGGTAAAGGAAGAAGGTAAAGAAAGAAGGTAAAGAAGGTAAAGGAAGAAGGTAAAGAAGGTAAAGGAAGAAAGAAGGTAAAGAAAGTAAGAAGGTAAAGAAAGTAAAGTATGTTTTGGTTTTTAGGTGTAGGAATGGAGGGACTTTGCTGTAACACCAATGGAGATTTTATTTGCTCTTGCTTTGCATTGGAAAATGGTTTTTAACACAATTGAAGGCAGTATCAGTGATGTGTGTGTGTTTGCTGGAGGGGGAGCACTGGCAGCACCCTGCACTGAGCCTGGGGGCTTTGCTGAGCTCAGGGGGCTCAGCAGCGACTCTGCCAAGCAATGGGTGACAGTGGACAAATCCTCCCTTTGCTGCTGCTCCAGCTTCCAGCTGAACAATGAGGATAACAAAATCCCTAAAGGAGCCACCGGCTTGTGCTGGGATGGGAATTGCAGAGGAACGGGGGCTTTGACCTGGGCTGGCCCCGTGGATTCTGCTGCCTATGGATGGACCTGGCAAAGTCAGTGGATCCCTGGAAAGCGTCCAAGGGCAGCTTGAACAGGGCTCGGAGCACCCTGAGACAGAGGAAAGTGTCCCTGCCCACGGCGGGGGGGAAGGAGATGGGCTTTAAGGAGTCTCTCAGCCCAGGGGGACTCTGTGATCCCCGATGTGTGCGGAGCTCCAGCCCCGCTCCCTGGCGGTGCCTGTCCTGGCGCTGCTGCTCTCGGAGCCAGACTCTTCCCCTCTCCCCGCAGCTCAGCTCCTCTGGAAGGTCAATCCCCTCCTTCCCTGGGGGGCGGTGAGAGCAATCCCTGCCCTACAGATGTGCTGCCGAGATAAACAGCCCGAAGGCTCTGAGCTTCTCCAGGTGCTGCCAGGGGGAGAGCACAGCCCAGCAGAGCAGGACAAATCCCTGCAGGGAGCTCCCGAGCCGATCCCCGGCAGCGCAGGGCAGCACAGGGATTTTTCCCAAAGCCGGCATCGGCTTGGGCACAATAAATTTCTTCTGTCGGAGGAGTGCGGAGCCTCCTTGACCATCCCCGGGGAGCTGCCGGGAGCAGCCTGGGCTGGGATGGCCTTCGGGAGGCGTCCTTGCGCTAAAGAAAGCGCTTTTAATGGGAGCTGCAAAGCTTTGGGGCTTGGAAGCAGCAAAGCCGGTGTTTAGGATGCCCAAATGGCAGCAAACGCTGGGTACAGCGGTGCCAGGGTGCGCTGGGGGTCTGAGCTCGCTGCCCGGGGGGTGTGGGGTTACCCCGGCCTCAGCGGGGTCTGATGTGGGAGCGGGTCCCTAAAATGATGTTGTTTCCTCATTGGGATGGAGGATGGAGCGTGTCTGCTCCCCACGGGGTGGTTTGCAGGGCTCTGGGTGTCCCTGCCCCCTCCTCACCTGCCTCGGCAGCGAGGGGAACCCTGCCCTGAGGGGAACCCTGCCCTGAGGGGACCCCTGCCCTGAGGGGAACCCTGCCCTGAGGGGAACCCTGCCCTGAGGGGAGCCCTGCCCTGAGGGGAACCCTGCCCTGAGGGGAGCCCTGCCCTGAGGGGGAACCCTGCCCTGAGGGGGAACCCTGCCCTGAGGGGGAACCCTGCCCTGAGGGGGAACCCTGCCCTGAGGGGAACCCTGCCCTGAGGGGAACCCTGCCCTGAGGGGAGCGAGGGGCGAGTGGGAGCGCCTGGAGGGACTGAAGGAAAAATAGAAAAAATTTGGAGAAAGTTTAAGTCTCAGCCCCAAACCTCCTTATTTCTTGCCCCAGGGCTGCATCCCCTTCCCTGGATTGGGAAGCAGCTCTGGCAGTGCCATCCTTGCTAAAGCCTTACAAATTTGTGATGTTTCTGAGCAGGATCAGAACAGTTTAGGTCAGAAGGGACTTAAAACTCAGCCAGTTCCACCCCTGCCATTGCAGGGACACCTTCCACTGCCCCAGGCTGCTCCAAGCCAAATCCAGCCTGGTCTTGGGCACTTCCAGGGATCCAGGGGCAGCCCCAGCTGCTCTGGGCACCCTGTGCCAGGGCCTGCCCACCCTCACAGGGAGGAATTTCCTCCTGATTTCCACTCTGAACCTCCTCTCTGTTTCAGGACCGCTGTGAAAGCTTCAGATGGAGCTGGGGGGACACAGCTCTGGTTGAACTCTGCCCTTGATGACAAGCAGTGGGATTCTCACCAGAGGGGCAGAGTGAAAGCAGGGCCTCGGCGCTGGCTCCTCGTTATTAAATTGCTTCTGATTCTCGGCAGTGTCCCAAGGCCTGCCAGGGGCTGTGTCCATCACACAGCAAGATAACAGCCATCATAATTAATAAACTCTAATGGGAATGCACAGAAGCCAGAGCACAGGTGAATGGCAGGGGCACAGGAGCCTTTTAACATCCCCAGGACTGACCCTTCACTGCCCTCAAAGCCAAATGCATCACGAGTATTTTCATGAAATCCAGGAATGGTTTGGGTGGGAAGGGACCTTAAATCCCATCCCATTTCACCATGAGAGTGTCATGCCATGGACAGGGACAGTTTCCACCCTCCCAGGTTGCTCCAAGCCCCATCCAGCCTGGCCTTGGACACTCCCAGGGATCCAGGGGCAGCCCCAGCTGCTCTGGGCACCCTGTGCCAGGGCCTGTCCACTCTGACAAGGAACAATTCCTTTCCAAAATCTCATCTAACCCTGCCCTCTGGCACTGGGATCCATTCCCTGTGTCCTGTCCCTCCACCCCTTGTTCCCAGTCCCTCTCCAGCTCTCCTGCAGCCCCTTTATGTCCTGGAAGGTACTGAAAGGTTTCCCCAGAGCCTTTTCTTCTCCATGTTGAACAATCCTAATTCTCTCAGCCTCTCCTTGCAGGAAAACAATTTCCACATTCCCTTGCACTGCAAGCTCCCCATGGGCAGCTGAGATTCCCAGGGCTGCCACACTGGGAGCATCCATGGATTTGCTGTTCCAGGTTAGCCTGGAAGGGGCCAGATCCTGTTGTGGTGCTGGGTTGTGCTCTCCTTTCCTGCCAACCCCATGCCAGAGCACCCCTGGCCTCTGTGTGAGCACAGCCAGGGGAGATGGGGAGGATGGGAGGGTTGGTGGCCACTGGGACTGGGAGAAAAGAGTCAATCATGGCCCTGGAAATAACCCCAATCCACAGTGAGTGTTATTGCAGCCGTGCTGGGTGAGGCCAGGGCTGTGTCCCTGGAGAGGAGCTGGCTGCCAGCAAAAATCCTCTTAACAACAATTAATGGCACCTAATTACTCTTTCTTTTGTCTTTTATTTAGTAACGGGGCTCAGCCCAGGAAGCTCTGGCTTCCACTGTCGGTGTTTTGACTCTGGGCTGCAAAGGGCTCATTTCTTGCACAAACATGACCAGCAAAGTCCCTGAATTCCTGCAGTTCCCCTCCTGCCCCCCGTGTATCCTCAGGGTGTCACAGGAACATGCCCTGCACCATCAGCACCCCCTTCACTGCCTTGTTTTACCATGGCCCGAGATGGAAAATTTCCCTGCTCAGATCCCTTTGTCCCCGAGTTCTGTGTCTGTCCCACGGCAGAGAGCCCCCAGCTCAGAGGGGTGTTCTGCTAAAATGCTTCTGCTAACCCAAACCAGCAGCTCCACTCTTGGCTCCTGCTGGGAACCAGAGATAAAAGCAGGAGAAAATGGCCTGATCCATCCATGGGATCTTCTCTGAGCTCCAAGAGCCACGGCACTGGGATTTCCTGACCCAAAACTCATTTCTTTAGTAGCCCTGGGTAGATTTTTCTTCTTTGAATTTCTTGAGCTGGTTCCTGATCCCATGTCAGCCTTTCCTCTCTCCTGGCAGTTTCCAGTGGCATCACTTTTGTGTCCTCCTGGGGTGGACAAATGGCCTTGGGGACAGAGCACAGCAAGATCTGGCTGCTGGCTGCTGGCACAGCCTCACTGCAGGGCAGGGATGAAGGGCTGGGAGCATCTCCACGGGGGCAGAGGACCACAAGGATCTGGTTAAACTTGGAAAGAGCAGCCCAAGGCTGAGCATCAGAGTGGCCAGCACAAGCAGGAAGAGGTGTCTGGGATGAGGACAGGGGTTATTTTGGGAAATGGTGAGGGATAACCACAATCCCTGCCAGAGGAAAAGTCTGCAGGAATTCCCTGTGCCCGGTGGTGTGCATGGAAAAGGGGGCAAGAATTTCTGCTCCCAGGAGTGAGGGGTGAAACAACATTTGGGGCGGATGGGAGGCAGAATGGGGAGGAAAAGGGGGGCAAACTCTGCCCTGGAGCTGAGGGCAGGACAGTGACCCCTCCTCTGGCACGGAGAGGGCACGGGAGGGGACCAGGGCAGGGCAGCGGCCACACGAGCAGGCAGGAAGAGACAGCTAAAATAAGCGGAGGGGTGGAAAAGGGAGGAGAGAGTATCAGGGAGATAACAGAAAGGTTAGAGAGGAAAGGCAGAGGAAGTGAGCCGAAAACAGCCTGGATGTCATGGAAAGGTGAAGCTGCGCCTCCCGCCCAGCGCCGTGATCAGCCCAGCCCTGTCGTGATGCTCGGGGCTGCGCCAGACACACCGAGATGTGCCCTCTGCCCTCCCCCTGCCCCCGGCAGCGACCTCAGGGCACCTGGAAACCATCCCAGCCTGTCCCTGGGCTGCCGAGGGCAGGAACACCGCCTGTGCCGGCCAGGCTGCTCCTCTCCCGAGGGAATCAGTGCCGGTTTACTCTCTCCAAGGGACACGCAGCGTGTCACCGGCATTCGGGAACGAACCCCAAATGAATGATTGGCTCCAGTCCTTTCTACGTGGGATGTTTTTTATTTCCACGGCTCATCCAGTGTGGGAACAGAGCCGCCGCAAACTTCGCCGCTGCTTCCACCTGATCGCGAGCCAGTGAAATCCTCGGCGGGGATTTTGTGTTTGCAAAAGCGGAGCAGGCTCAGGGCTCAGCCCCAGGTGCCATTACCTCATGGTTGTTTGCTCGGGCTGGGAATAACCCGGCAGCTTTTGGAGTCAGAGGCCTGCCAGACACCTTTTCCCTGGCTGCGATCCCGGCGGCAGCACCCCAGAGCCGGGATAGAGCCGGGATAGAGCCGGGATAGAGCAGGGATAGAACCGGGATAGAGCCGGGATAGAGCAGGGATAGAACCGGGATAGAGCCGGGATAGAGCAGGGATAGAACCGGGATAGAGCAGGGATAGAGCAGGGATAGAGCCGGGATAGAGCAGGGATAGAGCCGGGATAGAACCGGGATAGAGCCGGGATAGAACCGGGATAGAACCGGGATAGAACCGGGATAGAGCAGGGATAGAGCAGGGATAGAACCGGGATAGAACCGGGATAGAGCAGGGATAGANGGGATAGAGCAGGGATAGAGCAGGGATAGAGCAGGGATAGAACCGGGATAGAACAGGGATAGAGCAGGGAAAGAGCTGGGATAGAGCCAGGATAGAGCAGGGATAGAGCTGGGATAGAGGAGGATGGAGGGTGGAGGATGGAGGGTGGATGATGCTCTTTGGCCCCCACGCTTTACTCCCATTTCCTGGCTGCCAATCTGGACTGAACTCCTCGGGCTCTGCATCACGACACGGCCGGGGGTGGGGGATGAGGCTCGTGGGCTCGGAGGGGCCGGAGCTGCAGCAGCTGCAGGCAGAGGAAGGGGAGAGGAGCGGAGAGATAAAGCCCCCTCCCCAGCAAGGCTGTGCTGCAGCTGATAAGAGCCCTGATGGGCTGTAATGGGAGCCCTGGCTGGCTGCTTCCTCACAAAGTCATGACTCAGGGATAATGTTCACATCCTCCGAACGGCGAGGGAGCTAAAAATACAGCCAGGAAAATGAGAATGAACGAGCGAGCATGAATGAGAGCGTGAGTGAGAAATGCACTGGGGAAAAGAGGGAGGAAGCATGAATGAAAGAGCCTGGGAGAGAGAGAGGGAGAGAGTGAAAACAGCCGGAGCCGTCCAAGTTTCCAAGCTGCAAAGCTTTGCCTGCAATCAGCGCTCTGGCAAAGGCAGCCTGCAGGAATGTGAACCCAGCCCAGGAATTCGGCTTCGCAGGCAAAACTCCTGGCATCAGCTCCCTGTCACCTGGGGCACGGAACACCCCGATCCGAGCGTGGGGACACCCACGGGACCTCATCCAGCCGGGGAGCCCTGGCCACTGGGGTGCACATCAACATTCAGGGACGTGCCTGTGTGTCCACGCACAGACACAAACTCATTCCAGCTCTGCCATGGATCCTGGCACACTCCCTGGGAAGGAGGGATGCACCTCGGTACCACCACCTGGCTCCTCAGCAGGGTGGGCTGGCCCTGGGGACCCCACTGCTCCCCCAGCCCTGCTTCTCCATCAGTTCTTGTGGTTTTTCTCAATATTGCTGAGAGTCCCTGCCCTCCCCCTGTGCGAGCCCCAGCACCTGCACACAGCCCCGAGATCATTCTCCTGGAAAAACAAATTATTTTGCCCCCCACCACTGTCCTCTCAGCTCACAGACATCCCTTTGGAGCTGAAATGTGTTTTACAGATTTGCCCCAGTGCTGGGGTTCCACCACAGCCCCCCTGGCACTGGGCACTTGCCCACACCCGCTACAGCTCCCCTGCTGCAGAGCCAGGATTGATAAAGGAGCCCTGGGGCAGGACTTTAGGGTTTGGAGACCCCCTTTGCCTGGAGGTGTATTCCAGAGTAAGAACTAGGTCTGGGTGCTTGGGAAGTGCCTGAAACGTTATTTTTTTTCTGGCTTTGGGAGACTGAGTTGAGTCACAGAGAGGTTTTTCCAGGAAAATGCCATTTTCTGGTGTCTCCTGTCCCTGTCGCGGGCTGGGGCAGGGGAGTGGCCACTGCTGCCTGTCCGGAGCGAGCTGGCAGGGAGCGATCCCCCGGCACATCCATTCCCCAGCACGTGCCGGTGCCTTGTTCCAATTATTTCCTCCTGGGATCCGGCTGATCTGACACGGGCCCTCCCCTGCCACTTCCCCGCTCCTGGATTTTGTTCTGGGCTTCTTTTGTCCAAGGTTTCCCCGGCCGGGCTGGCAGGAGGATGCTGGAGGGATGAAGGGGGCTGGGGGCAGCGCAGGGCTCTGCCAGAGCCATCGGACACCCCCTGCCCGTGTTTGAGCCTCCCTCGGGAGCAGCTCTGCAGCGCTCAGGGGTGCTGAGCTCAGGGGGTGCCGGCCAAAGGCTAAAAGAAAAAGGGTTCACGGCTGGTGGGGATGTGTTTCCATCCTGTCCCCAGTCCCTGGGGCTGCTACAGCGGCTTTGTGGCAGAGTCCCTCATGACAAACGTGATGAGAAACCCCGAGGGACGGGAGGGGCTCTGCCACCACCTAACTGGGATTTACTTAAAAAGGGCAAATCCAGCCCAATCTGTGCTAAATCCATTAGAAAAACGCAGTTTTTCCCCCCGCCAGGAGCAGGGATGCACACTCGCGAGCAGCTGTTTGAGGGCAATAAATGGAATGGGAGGTTCCTGCAGGCTCCCCAGGCTCCTGCCTGCGGGGTCTCGCTCCCGGCAGGGTTAATCCAAACCCCATCCCAGATGGGAAGCGAGATTAGCTCCTTCTCCGTCATCGCCGCCGGGCCCGGCGCTCCTGACAAAGGCCCCGGGGGTGAGCCTGGTGCTGATCCAAGGAGCCAATTTTAGAGCCCGCTCTCCGCAGACAATCTCCGATTGTTTGGGCTGGTTTGAAGCTTTTCCCAGCCACGCCGTCATCGCATCCTGTGACTTGGCAGGAAAGGCCTCTGTGCACAGACCCCGCTGCCAAAGAACCCGCGAGGTGT